>NW_017671056.1:262206-370422 GCF_001879085.1 Nicotiana attenuata | reverse complement strand
ATTTCTATTGAAAGATTTAGAAATTAAACTCTTCCCAACGCTGCTATCCTACCTGTCAGCCTCTGCTACCTCTTTTTTGCTTGTGAGTATGTCTGGTATATCTTTAATGGTTTTGATCTGTGCAGGTTTACTTCTATACCTCGGTCAGAAACAAAGAAACCTAAAAACTTACCTGAAGACACGCCAAAGGCACATTTTTCGGGATTTAGCTTCATATTGAATTTGCGGAGCATATGAAAAGTATCTGATAAATGTTGGATATGATCCCCCACCTGTGCTGACTTGACTAGCATGTCATCGATGTAGACTTCCATAGTAATTCCCAGGTGTTCTTGAAACATTTTCGTTACCAATCTTTGATATGTGGCTCCAGCATTCTTTAATCCGAAAGGCATAACCTTATAACAGTAAGTCCCCCTGTCTGTGATAAAGGAAGTTTTTTCCTCGTCTAAAGGATCCATCTTTGTCTAATTATATCCTGAATAGGCATCTAAAAAATTCAACAACTCATGTCCTGCAGTAGAATCAATTAGTTGATCTATATGCGGTAAAGGAAATGATTCTTTAGGACAAACTTTATTCAAGTTTATATAATCTACACAAACTCGCCATTTCCCATTCTTTTTTTGGTACTACTACAGTATTAGCTAGCCAGTTAGGATATTTTACCTCTCGTATAGACCCAATTTTTAAAAGTTTTTGTACCTCATCCTGAATCACCTAATTTCTGAAGGATCCTTGCTTCCTTTTCTTCTATTTGACAGATGGATATGATGGATCTTCATTGAATTTGTGGGTCATCACCTCCGGTGGTATACCTGTCATATTTGAATGCGACCAAGTAAAGCAATCTGCGTTAGCCTTTAAGAATTCAATTATCTTACCTTTTATTTCCGTGCTCAGGTTCGCTCCGATGTAGACTTTTCTGTCTGGCCAATGTATAGACAACACCACTTCTTCGAGTTCTTTTATTGTTGTTTTGATGTTTTCATTCTCTTCTGGTTCTTGAATGCAATCAGGCCTTGAATCTACGTCCGTTTGCCTGCCTTCAGTTGAGGTTTGTGCTGCTTTGTCCTCAATTGAATTCTGTGATTACTATCTTTTATCTGCACCATCATTTGCTATGCTCGAATCTGCCACTGAATTGATACTTCTAGAAGCCTACTGATCTCCACGCATTTGTCTAATCCCCCATTGTGAAGGGAATTTAATAACTTGATGCAAAGTAGACGGAACAACATCCATATAATTAATCCAAAGCCTACCCAGTATCATATTATACGCCATGTCCGTATCTATTACTTGAAATTTGGTATCTTTAACAACTCTTTCTGCAAATGTGGTAAGCACTATTTCCCCTTTTGTAACGACGCTTGAATTGTCGAATCCAAATAAGGTACGTGCTTTGGGCACCATTTTGTCATCAGCTTGCATTTCGTTTACCACTCTCAAAAGAATGATATTTACGGAGCTACCTAGATTAATCAAAACCCGTTTCACATTAGTATCATGTACAAGTACAGATATTACTGGTGCATCGTTGTGAGGAATCATCACGCTATCTGCATCTGCATCATCCAATGTTATACTGTCTTCTTCTAAAACTTGGAAAACTCACATTCTGTGGGTAATCGTAACTTTCAATGTCTCTTTTGCAGCCGTATATGTCACATCGTTGACGTCCTCACCTTTGCTTATCACATTAACCGTCCTTTTTGGTGATGGAGGTTTTGGAGGCTCTTGTCTATTCTTCATATACGTTTGCTTACCCTTCTCACTGAACAAATCAGTTAAATAACCTTGTTTTAACAAATGCTCTATTTCACCTTGTAGCAATCTGTAATCTGCTGTTTTATGATCGTGATCGTTATGAAATTCGCACCAGAAATCTGGATTTCTCTTGTTAGGGTTGGATATCATTTCTTTTGGCCACCACACTTTATCTCCCATACTTCTTAAAACATCTACCAACTCAGAAGTGGTGATATTGAAACTATAATCACCAATCTTTGTCTTTGTACTAACATTGTTGTCCCGCGCGTCTCGCTCTTTCCCAAACTTGGATGATGAACCCGCGTCTCTGTCTCTTGATCTAGAACCATATCTCAGATTTTCTTGTTTAGAGCGTGAATCCCGCCCTGCTGGTCCCATGTAAGGTTTGTACCTGTTCTTACCGGACCTTTTTTCAGTTTCTGGTCGCCTCGAACTTGTTTTTTCATTACCCCGTGACCGAGTGATAGTGTCTTCCTCTATCTACAGCTTTGTACTATACCTGTTGTAAACATCATTCCAAGTTGTAGCAGGGAATTCTCGTAAGCTTTCCTTGAGTCTCCTCATAGCTCCTGAGCTTTTTTCATTTAAGTTACTTGCAAACTCCATGGCCACCCAATTATCAGGTACCCGTGGTAACATCATTCTTTCACGCTGAAATCTATCCACAAAATCCCTGAGTAGCTCCGTATCTCCTTGTTTTATTTTGAAGATGTCTTTCATTCTCTTTCTCAACTTTTTGAGCTCCCGAATGTGCTTTTATAAATGAATCTACAAGCTCAGCAAAAGAATCAGTAAAACTTTCTGGTAAAAGAGAATTCCATGTTAGTGCTCCTTTCGTGAGTGTTTCGCCAAATTTTTTGACCAGCACCGACTCAATTTCTTGCTTGGCTAAATCATTTCCTTTCACACCAGTTGTAAACGCAGTTACATGATCTCGTAGGTCGGTTGTTCCATCCTACTTCGGAATATCAGGCATTTTAAACTTCTTTTGGAATTGGCAATGGAGCTGCACTTGGCTTTCAGGGCTGTTGTGAATATTTGTCAATATCGACTCCTTTAATCACGGGCGGCATACCAGGTATTTGTTCTATGCGATCGTTCTGCTCCTTGATATGCTTCTGCAAAGTTAGTACTAAACTTTGTTAATCAAAATTATTTGGTGTACCTGACCTTCCATCGTGAGATTCGCTGGGAGTTCCTCCGCTTCCCGAATTAGCAAGTCCTGAGCGTGGGTTTTCTATAGTTGTAGTGTTATTTGGAGGTGGAGTTGGCGGCACAGTTGGCAATCCGCTGACAAAAGCTTGAAGAGCATTGTTGACGTGTTCCGCGATTAGCTGTTTTAATGTATCCTCGGCAGTTTGCTCATCTCCCTTTAATCATTCGTGTATGATGTTGATTTTTGAGGTGTCCCTTCCCGGGACTGTCAAGGAGAACTTTGAGGTGAAGGAATTGGAGTTCCTCCCTCCTGTTGATTCTGTTGGTTGTTGTCGTTGGCAGTCGACATGATTATTTGATAGAAAAGTAAGTTTGAAAAGTGAAAAGATTATCAGTTTCCCGGTAACGAAACCAATTTGTTACCAAAAATATGACTTTCGGTCAAAGTCTAATTTTAGAAGAAAACGGGTTACTGATAAGCAAGTTTTGCTTCACTTTCTTAACGATATCAAAAATAAAATAAAATAAGAATAACTAAGGAAATAATTGATTGCAAAGTCAAAGCAAAGAATTTCGGGAAAGCGAGAAAGTAAAGTGTATATTTCAATATTGCCTCAGATGTCCTTACAAGTGAAATTCTCTCCTCTTTTATAGAGGTTTACAAATATAACGTTTCCTTTTATTTATGGCTAAATCATTATGAGCTTTAATGGTATTAATGATCCGTTACAATTGGTAATCGTAACTGTTCATGAGGATTTTGTAACGATTCTGATTCCCCCTCCTCATTAATTGAAGGTTTATGAATCTTTTCTTTTTACTGTCTTGATTCATTCCGCCCGTGTCTCTTCATCGACTATTTTAGGCTTTGCTCGTATCTTTTGTAACGCATCCATCTTTTATATTTTTATATTCCAGTTGTCTTCTTCTCATTGTTCCACGTATCATGTCCTATCTGCCAAATATAATTCCACGTGTATTATTTATTTTCCACCAATACATTGGTAAGTATGGAACTGAATAATGATTTAGTTGTGGAGATCATCTCCTACTTACCGTTGAAGCGTTCAGTTCAATGTAAAATTCTAAGCTAGGATTTTAATAGTAAGATTTCTGATCCTAAATTTTCTCAAACTTGGATCCAACATCAAAAGATCTCTACACTGCTCATTTATTCATCATACAAATCATCCAAAATTTTCAACAAAATCTCCATGAACTCAATTCCGTCCAATCATTGTCACACGCTTTACCGCTTGACGTTTCAATTTTGGCCTAGGTCTACTTCTCCTTCAATTTCATGAATTTAGGGCTTTCTGTGTTTTCAATCCTCTAACTGGGGCGCATCAATTGATACTATTACCAGAGCCTACAAAAATTATTTTACCAGATTTGATAGTACAGGCTTAGCTGTTGATTATCCTACTTCAGATCAATATAAATTGGTAACAATTGGGGAGCTGGCTGGAGCACAAGGGTACAAGTTTCACGTATTTTCATCGAAGCGTTCTGGCGTGTGGCACGAATTCAAATTGAAATGTATTCGGGCAATACTGTCAGCTATTTGGCTTTTAATAGTAAACCTGTTTACGTGAATGATTCCTTGCATTGCCTCAGACGAACTGATGGTAGTGTTGTTGCTTTTGATACAAAGAGAAAGCATGTTAAAATTATTAACAGTCCGGAGTTCATGAGTTTTCATGATCCTATCTTCCGTAACAACAGTAGGCCTGATTTTGATACATGGTTAGGGATGACGCAAGGTTTACTTACTCTTGTTTGCGTTTTCAAGAAATCCATAGTCATTGCTAATTATGATTACGTAAGTAGCAACTGGAGAGTTTCCCACACTTTGGACAATCTAAAATTATGGTTTTCCAATCTAGATTGACGACAAACAGGTTCTTTTCCTAGTAAATCATTAACTGGAACCGCATAATTATTTGTACGCGTATGATTCCGAGATCAATGTGTATAAAATTGCAGCAACTCTGAAGAAAGACGATGTAATTAGTTGTTTCCTCTATTCATTTGAACCAACGTTAGCTATTATTGCAACGTTAGATCAGCTCAAACGATTTATTACTGAACCTACCTACCAGTTAGTTTCAGTTCAATTTTGTATTTTAATTTATTACAAGTTGTTTCTATGTCCTAGAGGAGAGTACTGAACTTATTAAGAACAGTTTTGGAGGGCTGAGGCTCTTGTTTTGAAGGCTGTAACTTTTGGGTCTTTCCTCTGGGATGTTTAGAGCTACGCGATACCATTTTGATTGATTAAAATGTTGAGAGCTCTTACCATTCATATTTTTAGATATGGATATTAACGTAGCATATGATTATATGTTGAAGTAATTAGTTTCTAGCGTTTTTTTTAGCATGGCTTGGATTAGACCTTGTAAGCCCGTAAAGTGATTCTATTTTTGTGGTCACATTCGTTTCAGAAACAAGAGTGAGGGAAAGCATGGTATAATGGATGAGTTTGGTATTAGGCTATTAGGCCTTATCTTTGCTCCTACAAATTATTGATTGGCAAATAGGCATATTGATGAAAGTATGATTACTCGCTATACTATGAAAACCTCTCCATTAATTGCTTAATCAGTATTTTCAGAATGCCTATACCTCTGTTTTTGCCTTGTTCGGTTTCTTGGGCTTTTTAGTCTTCGGATTACCTACATTCTCATCAAATCTGATTTCGTACTTGATCTCAGGAACATTCACTGCTTCATATAATAACTGTATCCCCAATTTCCAACTTGTGTTTGTCCGCGTACTCAAACCAACCTTCTCTAAGATAGGACCCCAAATTTGTTTTCACAACTGACATCTTCCACTCCTTCTTCTCTTCATCATTTTGATCAGTTAGTGTTATATTAGCAGGTGCCTGAAGAGGAGTTTTCAGTTTATTTAAGTATTTCTCAAGTAGCCTCAAGCCCTTGATGCAAATGAAAATGGCTTCAGCTTGTGGAGCATATACATGAAGCTTAAATGGGTGTACCTAGCCGTTAAGAGTTGGTTATTAACGGATAGAGTTGAAGTTATTAAGCGAGCAGTTTAGTCCCTCTAGGTTTCTTAACACTGTGTTTGGATCATTGTTCCCCATCGTTTTATAATGTATTGTATTGTATTATACTGTACTGTATTGTATCATTATGATGGATACAACGTTTGGATAGACTGTATCGTTTGCTATTGTTAAATAACATCTTTATTGTTTGGTTTGACTGTACTGTACTGTACTGTACTGCTAAGTTTACTAAAATACCCTCAATTATTTTAAATACGATGCTTATTAAGAACTACTCATAAAAATAATTTATTCATTTGACCTCCGCATCTTCCTCATATGGAATCATCATTCTACTATAATAGCGAAAGCCCCAAATCGGTTTCATACAAACAAACAAAAAATTCACAGCCCCATCAAAACAGAGTAGACAACGGACCTTGAGTTCCTGACCTTTAATGTGGCAAATAATCCATAACTTAAAGTACATAATATAATAAAATTTTCTAGCAACATGATATACAAAGTTCATATCGATCTAGTCAAAGTCTATAAAATCCTCAATAGTTAAATGTCACGACCCCGGTTCGCCCTCCGTGAACCATCGTGACGGCACCTAGTCTCTACGACTAGGTAAGCCTAACAATGCGGAAAATAAACAACATTTACGGAAGAAATACTTAAAATCGAAATAGTGAAATAAAATAATGGTTTAAATGCCGCCCGGCATACCAAATACCAACACTCGAAACTAATAACATTTCCCAAAACCCGGAACCTCATGATCACAAACTTTTGAATGTCTAACAGTATCTAACTCCAGAATATCTAACAAAGAAGGAAATACAGGAGGGCTAATACTTAAAGCAAGAGTAGAAAGGGACTCTTCGGTCTTCGGACGCGGCAGATATACCTCGGAATCTCTACAACGCCTCGCCTCGAGCGTGATGAGTCTGAGTCGCAGTACCTGGATCTGCACATGAAAAGCATGTGCAGGAAGGGCATGAGTACACCACAGCGGTACTCAGTAAGTGCCAAGCCTAACCTCGGTCGGGTAGTGACGAGGAAGGTCAGGGCCCTACTGAGATTAAATGAAATATAAGGTATAACAGAATAAGATAAAACGGTACAGTTGAAAGCTAACAGAAAGAATAAACACAGGAATATAAGGATAAAAATAACTGAAACGGAGGCAAAAACAATCACAAGGAATACCACCCTTCACGGAGATAATAACCGGGGATCTCTCAGTATCCCGAGGATCTCTTAGTATCCTCAATATATGCTAGGGATCTCTTGGTATCCCGAGAATCTCTTGGTATCCTCAATTTATACTAGGGATCTCTTGGTATCCCGAGGATCTCTTGGTATCCTCAATATGTATTAGGGATCTATTGGTATCCCGCACTTCAATTCAAATCGACAATACGTACAGGGAATCTCCCGGGATGCCGTCCCGTAGTCCCAAAGTAAAACACACAGCAATAACACAAGGAATTCTCAATTAAACTCAACTTCATACCAAGGTAGAACAGGAGATTCTAACCTAACATGCTTCACATAACACAAATAAGGCAGTTTAAGCAAATAAAACAAGTAAGTCAATTAGGCATTCTTCTCTAAGCTAACGGCAGGCTTAAATTGCAAGTAGTAATAACAGGAGAAGAAAACACAATCTTAATTAATTAGCAAAAACTGGATTTTCCAACAATTAGCACAAGTAGGCACTCATCACCTCACGTACAAGGCATTTCAATTAACAAATATACCAAATCCTAAGGGGAAGGTCCCCCACACAAGGTTAGGCAAGCCACTTACCTCGAACCAGCTCAAAATCAACCCGAAACCACATTCTTGCCACGAGTACTCGACTCCAAATGGCCCAAATCTATTCAATTCAATTGCATAATGTAAATAACACTTCAAGTAACTGATTCTACAAATAAATTCTAAGCTAGCACGCGGAATTAGGTAAAATGACCAAAATGCCCCTCGGGCCCACGTCTCGGAATCGGGTAAAATTTATATTTTCAGAAACCTCGCACCCTCACGAGTTCATGTATACCAAAAGTACCAAAATCGGACCTCAAATGGTCCCTCAAATCATCACTCAAAGGTCTCTAATTAATCAAGCCATAACCCTCAATTTACCACTGATTTTCCCTCAAATTTCATGTTTAAAATGATAAAATCACCTCAATAACGAGTTTAAGGATCAAAGACCTTACCCCAATGAATTCCTCTGGAAATCCCCTTGAAAAATGCTCCCCAAAGCTCCTTCCCATTTGAAAAGAGGTGAAAATAACTCAATTTCGCGAAGGCAACTATTTATATGATCTGCCCAGCTAATCCACTTCTGCGGCCACGAAACTGCACCTGCGGTCCCGCTTTTGCGGACCAAAAGTCGCATCTGCGACAATTCACTAAGGCTTGGCTTCCGTACCTGCGATTGCCCTTATGCAGATGCGAAATCGCTTCTGTGGCTCCTGCTGACCCCCTCCCTTTTTGCTTCTGCGTTTCTAACGCCGCTTCTGCGGCTCCGCACCTGCGGGACCTAACCGCAGGTGCGGTTATGACAGAGATCAGCAGCTTTAGCTGCTTCAAACCACTTCCAATCCTTCCGACAACCTTCCGAAATTACCTCGAGGCCCCCGGGATCTCAACCAAAAGCATGAACAAGTTGTATACCGCTATCCAAACTTATACCAATCCTTAAAACACCTAAAACAACATCGAAACACCAATTTAACATCGGATTCAAGCCTAAGAACTTCAAAAACTCCAAATTTACGCTTTCGATCAAAAAGTCTATCAAATCTCGTCCGAATGAGCTGAAATTTTGCACACACGTCACATTCAACCCTACGGAGCTACTCCAACTTCCAGAATTCCATTCCGACCCTCCGATCCAAATCTCACTATCGAATCGGAAACTTCAAAATTTTCAACTTTCGGCATTTCAAGCCTAAATTAGCTACGGACCTCCGAAACACAATCCGAACACGCTCCTAAGCCCAAAATCACCCAACGGAGCTAACGGAAATATCGAAATTCCATTCCGAGGCCGTCTTCACACTGTTTTGACTACGGTCAAATTTCCAAAACTTAAGCTCTCATTTAGTGACTAAGTGTCCCAAAACTCTCCGAAATTCCAAATAATTCCTCCCGGCAACTCACAATAGTAGAAACAAACACGGCGAAAGCGATTAATAGGGGATCGGGGCACAAATTCTAAAAACGACAGGCCGGGTCGTTACATCCTCCCACACATAAACATTCGTTCATCCTCGAACGAGCATAGAGACATACCTGAAGTAGTGAAAATATGAGGGTAACGACTGCGCATATCCTGCTCGGTCTCCCAAGTCGCCTTCTCGACCGGATGACCCCACCACTGAACCTTCACGAATGCAATGTTCTTTGACCTCATCGCCACTGGCTCCTCAACATAAGATAGATCCTTGTCCAACTGGACTGAACTGAAATCCAACACGTGTAGCGGATCACCGTGATACCTCCGGAGCATCGAGACATGAAATACCGAATGAACTCCTGCCAAGCTGGGAGGTAAGGCAAGATCATAAGCAACCTCCACAACACGCCTCAATATCTCAAAAGGGCCGATAAACCTCGGATTCAACTTCCCATTTTTCCCAAATACATGACGCCCTTCATAGGCGAAACCCGAAGCAGAACTCGCTCTCCAACCATGTAGGAAACATCACAAACCTTTCGGTCCGTGTAGCTCTTCTGTCTGGACTGGGCTGTACGGAGTCTATCCTGAATCACCTTAACCTTCTCCAAGGCATCCTGTACCAAGTCTGTGCCCAATAATCTAGCCTCAACAGGCTCGAACCAACCCATCGGATATCTACACTGCCTACCCTATAAAGCCTCATACGGTGCCATCTGAATGCTGGACTGATAGCTGTTGTTGTAGGCAAACTCCGCCAACCGCTCCGAGGAATAGGTAGTACACACAGGAATGAAATGCGCGGACTTGGTCAGCCGATCCACAATAACCCAAATGGAATCGAACTTCCTCAAAGTCCGTGGGAGCCCAGATACGAAGTCCATGGTGATTCGCTCCCACTTCCACTCCGGAATCTCTATCTGCTGAAGCAATCCACCCGGTCTCTGGTGCTCATACTTCACCTGCTGACAATTAAGGCACCGAGCTACAAACCCAACTATATCTTTCTTCATCCACCTCCACCAGTAGTGTTGTCTCNAAATCCAACACGTGCGACGGATCACCGTGATACCTCCGGAACATCGAAACATGAAATACCGGATGAACTTCTACCAAGCTGGGAGGTAAGGCAAGCTCGTAAGCAACCTCCCCAACACGCCTCAATATCTCAAAAGGGCCAATAAACCTCGGACTCAACTTCCCCTTCTTCCTAAACCTCATAACGCCCTTCATAGGCAAAACCCAAAGTAGAACCCGCTCTCCAACCATGTAGGAAACATCACAAACCTTTCGGTCCGCATAACTCTTCTGTCTGGACTGGGCTGTGCGGAGTCTATCCTAAAGCACCTTAACCTTCTCCAAAGCATCCTAAACCAAGTCTGTTCCCAATAATCTAGCCTCACCCGGCTCAAACCAATCCACCGGGGATCTGCACCGCCTACCATATAAAGCCTCATACGACGCCATCTAAATGCTGGACTGATAGCTGTTGTTGTAGGCAAACTCCGCCAATGGCAAGAACTGATCCCAAGACCCTCCAAACTCAATCACACACGCACGGAGCATATCCTCAAGAATCTGAATAGTGCGCTTGGACTGTCCGTCCGTCTGAGGGTGAAATGCTGTGCTCAACTCCACTCGAGTACCTAACTCATGCTGTACAGCTCTCTAGAACAGTGATGTGAACTGAGTACCTCTATCTGAAATGATGGAAACTGGAATACCATGTAGACGAACGATCTCCCGGATGTAAATCTCCGCCAACCGCTCCGAAGAATAGGTAGTACACACAGGAATGAAATGCGCGGACTTGGTCAGCCGATCCACAATAACCCAAATGGCATCGAACTTCCTCAAAGTCCGTGGGAGCCCAGATACGAAGTCCATGCTGATCCGCTCCCACTTCCACTCCGGAATCTCTATCTGCTGAAGCAATCCACTCGGTCTCTGGTGATCATACTTCACCTGCTGACAATTAAGGCACCAAGCTACAAAACAAACTATATCTTTCTTCATCCGCCTCCACCAATAGTGCTGTCTCAAATCCTAGTACATCTTCGCGGCACTCGGATGAATGGAATATCGCGAACTATGGGCCTCCTCTAGAATCAACTCCCGATGCCCATCAATATTGGGTACACAAACTCGACCCTGCATCCTCAATACCCCGTCATCACCAATGGTCACATCTCTGGCATCGCCATGCAAAACCTTGTCCTTGAGGAAAAGCAAATGAGGCTCATCAAACTGACGCTCCCGGATACGATCAAATAAGGAAGACCAAGAGACCATGCAAGCTAGAACCCGACTGGGCTCCAAAAGATCCAATCTCACAAACTGGCTGGCTAAGGCCTGAACATCCATCATCATGGGCCTCTCTGCTGCTGGTAAATAAGCCAAACTCCCCAAACCCTCCGCCCGACGACTCAAAGCATCGGCCACCACATTGGCCTTGCCCAGGTGATACAAAATAGTGATATCATAGTCCTTCAATAGCTCTACCCACCTCCTCTGTCGCAAATTAAGGTCCTTCTGCTTCAACCGATGCTGCAAACTCCGGTGATCAGTATAAATCTCACAAGGCACACCGTACAAATATTGACGCCAGATCTTCATGGCATGAACAATGGCAACTAACTTGAGATCATGGACAGGATAATTCTTCTCATGAACCTTCAACTGTCTGGACGCGTAGGCAATCACCCTACCGTCCTGCATCAATATCGCTCCAAGGCCAACCCTCGAGGCATCACAATAGACAGTATAAGACCCCCGAACCGGTAGGCAATATCAAAACTGGGGCTGTAGTCAAAGCTGTCTTGAGCTTCTGAAAGCTCTCTTCGCACTCTTCCGTCCACTGGAACGGAGCACCCTTCTGGGTCAGCCTGGTCATAGGTGCTGCAATAGATGAAAACCCCTGAACAAATCGACGATAATAACCCGCCAAGCCAAGAAAACTGCAAATCTCTGTAGCTGAGGATGGTCTGGGCCAAATCTGCACTGCCTCTACCTTTTTCGGATCCACCTGAATACCCTCACTCGAGACCACGTGACCCAATAATTCCACGGAATCCAACCAAAACTCACATTTCGAGAACTTAGAATATAGTCTCTTTTCTCTTAAAGTCTGGAGCACTGTCCTCAGGTGCTGCTCATGATCTTCCCGACTCTGGAATATACCAGAATGTCATCAATAAAGACAATCACGAATGAGTCAAGATATGGTCGGAATACACTGTGCATCAGATGCATGAAGGCTGTTGGGGCATTAATCAGCCCAAATGACATGACAAGGAACTCGTAATGACCATACCGAGTCTTGAAGGCAGTCTTCGGGACATCTGGCTCTCGAATCTTCAACTGATGATAGCCTGAACGCAAGTCAATCTTAGAAAACACACAAACACCCTGTAACTAATCAAACAGGTCATCATAACGGGGCAAAGGATAACGGTTCTTCAGTGTAACCTTGTTCAACTGGCGATAATCAATACACATACGCATAGAACTATCCTTCTTCTTCACAAATAAGATAGGAGCACCCCAAGTCGATACACTAGGCCGAATGAAACCCTTATCAAGCAATTCCTGTAACTGCTCCTTCAACTCCTTCAACTCAGGAGAAGCCGTACGGTATGGAGGAATAGATATGGGCTGAGTTCCCGGCAACAAATCAATGCCAAAATCAATATCCCTATTGGGCGGCATGCTCGGAAGGTCAGCTGGAAACACATCAGAGAAATCCCGAACTACTGGGACTGAATCAACTGTAGGGGTATCAATACTGACATCTATCACATAAGCTAGATACGCGTCACACCCCTTCTCAACCATACGCTGAGCCTTATGGAATGGAATAACTCTACTGGAAGTATGATCTAAGGTACCCCTCCACTCAACACGCGGTACACTTGGCATAGCCAGCATCACGGTTTTGGCGTGATAATCAAGAATAGCATAATGGGGCGACAACCAGTCCATACCCAAGATAATACCAAAATCAACCATGCTGAGTAACAATAAATCGGCTTTGGTCTCAAAACCACTAAGAGCAACCAAACACGACCGATGCGGTCCACAATAAGAGAATCTCCCACACGAGTAGAAACATAAACAGGGGAACTCAAAGAATCCTGAGATACACCCAAATGTGGAGCAAAATAAGAAGACACATAAGAATAAGTAGAGCTTGGATTGAATAGAACCGATGCATCTTTGTGATAGACCAAGATAGTACCTGCGATGACAGAATCGGAGGCGACAGCCTCAGTACGGGCAGGAAGAGCATAGTATCTGACCTGGCCTCCCCCTCGAGGGTGACCTCTACCTCCCCGACCTCCACCTCTAGCTAGCTGAGCGGGTAGGGTAGCAACTGGTGCAGTGATCATAGCCTGAGAACTCTGCGGGGCGCGCTGTGGCTGAGAAGTCTGTAGAGGTGCAGCCCTCCCAAGTCTAGGGCAATCCCTCACCACATGGCGTGTGCCACCACACTCAAAACAAGCTTTGGGAGGACGTGGCGGCTGTGACTAACTCGGGCCAGGTCTGCTGGACTGGCCACTGGAAGCACCCCGTGCAGGAGGCGCACTAGATACCAGAGGTGCATAATAAGGCTCCTAAGGCCTAGGTGGAGTGGGAACACCACTGGCTGCTGGAAGAGCAGAATGAACGGGGCGACTCACATAACCC
Organism: Nicotiana attenuata; assembly: GCF_001879085.1. NCBI lineage: Eukaryota > Viridiplantae > Streptophyta > Magnoliopsida > Solanales > Solanaceae > Nicotiana > Nicotiana attenuata. The sequence continues at coordinate 356,605 of NW_017671056.1, read as the reverse complement.
CTACCATGACGACCTGCAGCTGGGGCACGGGCACCAGAATAATGGCCTGACTCTCGAGACCTCTTGGCCTCTCTCTCCTCTCTATCCCCTAGCATCGCATACCCTCAATCCTCCTAGCATGCTCACCACCTGCTGACTAAGAAATACTCCATCTCTAACTCACTGAGCCATGCTAGACTTGATCGCTGGGAATAANCACGGAGGCGAACTTTATCCAAGTCATTGACATCTGGGTGTGTCAAAAGGAAGAGTTTGTGTGCAAGAACTAACTCGGGTTGTTGTGTTCCTTCTTCCGCATCCATGGCTACCTTTCTTTGCTATTTCTTGGTTTTTTTTATTTCACTGTACTTTCAGATGCCTCTGTGAAGAAGAAAAAAACGAGAAAGGGAAAAAACCGGATACTTTCAGATGCCTCTGTGAAAAAGAAGAAGAAAACGAGAAAAGGAAAAACCCGGGTACTTTCAGATGCCTCTGTGAAGAAGAAGAAAACGAGAAAAGGAAAAAACCGGGTAAATAGTTTGGGCCCCATGTGTAGGAGTAGTAAATAGTTTGGGCCTCGGCATTAAAGGGTAAATAGTTTAGGATTAATGGGTATAAAGTGGCCAAAATTTCACGGTATAGCCAGTTTTCGGACTGGTCAATCAAAAATAGCTAGCGTTTACCAAGTCAATGAAAAATAGCCACCGTTTTGCTGCAATAAAGACCGGTCCAGCATAATATACTGGAGTTCGGTGCACTTGTGTATGAACTCCAGCATATTATGCTGGACCGGTATACTTTGCTGGCTCCAGTATAATATACTGGAGACTGGAGCACTGGTGCTCCAAACTCCAGTATATTATACTGGACCATTATACTTGCTGGAACTCCAGTATATTATGCTGGAGTTCTAGTGTATTTATGCTGGAACTCCATCATATTATGCTGGAGTTCCAGCATACTATCCTGGAACTCCAGTATAATATGCTGGAGTTCAAGTATACTTATGCTGGAACTCCAGCATAATATACTGGAGTATTTTCCGGGTTTTGAACAGTGTTTTCGCTCAGATTTATCTGTACATATAAGTGGCTAAATTTCGATTACTTTTGAAATTGGGCTATTTTTGAACGACCAGTTATAAATCTGGCTATTTTTAAAAATCACCCTCAATCGATAGCTTATTGAGCTTAGGTAACATGGTATCAGAGTAGCGATCATGAGGCGCAAAGGTTCCGGCGTGTACTCTGACGAAATTCTGGCATATCGAAAACAAACGAAGCCCTAATTTTTTCACAATCATGGCAGGAAACGAGGTGACATTGCTCGAGCATAATCATCTGCTTTTTCTCCAAGACTAGTTTTGATTCCGATAAAACTCATTGGGCCAGAAAATTATGTTTTGTGGAGTAAGGCAATGAAACTAGCTCTTAAAGGTAAGAGTAAACTTGGATTTGTGGATGAAAGTTGTGTAAAGAGCATGTACAAGAGAGAATTGGCAGAGCAATGGGAGAAATGCAACACAATTGTGTCGTCGTGGATTAGAAATACTGTTGCAAATGAACTGATGCCGAGTATTGTATTTACTTCAAATGCGAAGAAAGTGTGGAGTGACTTCAAGAAGAAATTCGATAGATGCAGCTTGACAAGGATCTATCACCTGTGGACAAAAATAGCAACATTAAAGCAAGGTATTGATTCTATAATCACATACTATTCAAAAATGATAGATCTGTGGAGTGAATCAGGTATGTTAGCACCTAAAATCCTCTTGTGATTGTGAAGAGCCTAGACCTTTATTGATACATTTAGAACAATAGCAATTACTCTAATTTCTCATGGGACTAAACGAGAGTTACAGTAATGTGAGAAGCAATGTCTTACTGAGAATGCCAGTTGTGTCTATGAAAGAGGCATAAAAAAATTGTGACACAAGAAGATAGTCAGAGGGCGTTAGGTGTGATAAACACCAACAAAGACCCAATCTAAGAAGATTGGGTTGATCTGTGAACACTATGGATACAAAGGCTATTTGAAGGAGAACTAATACAAAATAATCGGATATCCAGCCGATTCTCACATTACTGTAACTCTCGTTTAGTCCCATGAGAAATTGGAGACCCAACATAAGAAGACTGGGTTGATCTGTGAACATTGTGGATACAAAGGCTATTTGAAGGAGAATTAATACAAAATAATTGGATATCTAGCCGATTTTACAAGCAAATGGAAGCCTCAATTTGGTGGAAACAAGACTTATGCTAATAGTGCAAGCGTAGATGATGGCAACACTAGTCAACCACAAGGTCACTATCTCAGTGAGGATTAGTACAAACGATTGGTAGGGCTTCAAAATAATCCTGCAGGAAGTGAATGCTCTGATACCATATTAACTTAGCTCAATTAAGCTATTGATTGATCAGCATTAAAGGTCTCTTAGTTTTGCTATGCAATGCATAAACCAACATAATCGATAGCTAAGAAGAAGTAGAGAGAAGATTTAGATGAAGAGAGAAGATATTTTCATTAATTAGTCATTCAATTGTGCATCCTTATATACCTCACTATGAACTAACAACCTCCTAACTCTTGCTGCACTACAGTCTATAAAATCATTTCTAAAATGATAACAGGCAGATTGAGGCAGGTGATGAACATATTGGTAGATGAGAGCCAAGCAGCTTTTGTGCCAGGAAGAGGTTTGATAGATAATGTACTGCTCAGTCATGAATTAATTAAAAGCTATGGCAGGAGAGGGATATCACCTAGATGCATGATCAAGATTGACATGCAGAAGGCATATGATTCAATCGAATGGGAATTTTTGGAGCAGGTTTTAACTGGGCTGTGCTTTCCTGAAATCTTCATAGGATGGATTATGGAATGTCTCAAAACCATATCATATTCCATTTCTATCAATGGAAGTCCTACTAAGCCATTTGATACAAAAAGGGGGGTGAGGCAGGGTGATCCAATGTCACCATTACTATTTGTCTTAGCTATGGAGTATCTGACTAGAAGTCTGAAATAACTGAAAGAGGAGCCAAACTTCAACTATCATCCCAGATGTGAAAAACTCAACATTATACAGTTGAGTTTTGCAGATGACTTGCTTCTATTCTGCAGAGGAGATGAGGTATCTATCCAGCTATTGTGTGATTGTTTTAATAAGTTCTCTAAAGCTTCAGGTCTTGTTGCAAATCAGAGCAAAAGTTGTATGTATTTTGGAGGTGTTCCAGCAGAGATACAACAGAGGATTATCCAAACAACTGGCTTTACTATTGGTGAAATCCCCTTCAAATACTTAGGAGTCCCTCTGAGTGCCAAAAGATTGTCTTTGAATCAATGCCAACCTTTATTAGACAAAATGCTGGGGAAAATCAAGCAATGGACAACAAAGTTCTTAAGCTATGCAGGAAGATTACAGTTGATAAAGAGTGTATTAATAGCCATCCAGAATTTCTGGTCACAGATATTTCCATTGCCAAAGAAAATAATACAGGTGATTGAAGGGATATGCAGAAAGTTCCTCTGGACTGGAGATACAAATACAAATAGGAAAGCATTGGTAGCTTGGGAGAAAATGTGTAGACCTAAATCTAAAGGAGGACTGAACATCACTAATCTCAGCATGTGGAATAGGGCTGCCTTAATAAAACACCTCTGGAATCTGTGTATGAAGAAGGACAAGCTTTGGATAAGATGGGTACATGTCTATTACATAAAGGGAAAGAATCCATGGCAAGTGGAAGTGAAGCAAGCTTCATGGATAAGTAGAAAGATATTACAGGCTGGGAAATACATACAGGAAGCAAGGTTGGACATCAAGAAGATATTGGGATCTCAATCATACTCCATCAGAGCAGTATATAATCAACTGAGAGGAGATTTTCCAAAGGAAGAATGGAGCAGATTAATATGTAACAACAAAAGTTGTCCACGATGGAAATTCATACTGTACCTTGCAGTACAAGAGAAACTATACACCAAGGACAGGCTGTGCAATTGGGGACTACAAGTTGATCCAGTATATGCATTATGTGAGCAAGAGCTGGAAAGCCATCAACATATTTTCTTTCTATGTAGATTTTCAGCACAAGTATGGGAGAAGCTTTTAACATGGATTGGTATAAAGAGAAGAATAACTGACTGGAAAGAAGAATTAAAGTGGGCAGCTGATCACATGAAGGGGAAAGGGTCGAAAACAATGCTGTATAGAATGTGCATCACAAGCGCTGTCTACCAGATCTGGTTGGAACGAAACAGAAGAATTTTTCAACAGGAAAAAAGGAGTAGTGAAGCAATCACAAGGCAGATAATTCAGGAGATACATTGTATAGGAAATAGAGAAAGTAGTTTAAGGGAAGAACTTCAAGTTTTAAACTTCTATCCTTAGGAGTGTTTGGTAGAGGAAGATAACTGAGTTTGGGGCTGCATGTCCAAACTCGGTTTTGATAATCTGTAAATATTTACTTGGTAATAAAATTTTAATTACCAAAAAAAAAAAAAAACCTCCTAACTAACTACTCACAGACTAATTCCCTCCAATTTCTACTTATTTCAAATTGTCCCCTCACAACTCTTTTTGTGTTATTGTGTTAATTATCACAATAGTCTCCCTCAAGCTAGAGGGTGAAAGACATTCAACAAAAACTAAACAGTCCTACTATTCAAAAACGATAGATCTATGGAGTGAATTAGATATGTTAGCACCTAAAATCCTCTTGTGATTGTGAAAAGTCTAGGCCTTTATTGATACATTTAGAACAATAGCAATTACTACAATTTCTCATGGGACTAAACGAGAGTAACAGTAATGTGAAAAGCAATGTCTTACTGAGAAGGCCAGTTGTGTCTATGAAAGAGGCATAAAAAATTATGACATAAGAAGAAAGTCAGAGGGCGTTAGGTGTGATAAACACCAACAGAGACCCAACCTAAGAAGACTGGTTGATATGTGAACACTGTGTCACGATCCAAAATCCTCTATAGGTCGTGATGGCGCCCAACGTCGCCCTTAGGCAAACCAACAGTGAACTATCATGTTAGTCGTTCATTTTATTACTTTCGAAATCATAAATTTTACTCCCTCCGTTCCAATTTATGTGAATCTGTTTGACTGGGCACGGAGTTTAAGAAAAAATAAAGACTTTTGGAATTTGTGGTCCTAAACAAGTCAAAAAGGGGCCCAGAGTATTTGTGTAGTTATAAAACTTCTCAGTAAGGGTAGAATTGTAAGTTTAAGCTAAATTGTTTCAAAATTTAGAAAGGGTTCATTCTTTTTAGAACGGACCAAAAAGGAAATATGTTCACATAAACTGGAACAGAGGGAGTAATAAGAAAAAAAATTTACACTTTTAATTCCACGAGAACGTACAAAATTAGTAGTTTATAAAAGAAATGAAAGGCGATGATAATATACGGAACCGTAAGCATCACTAGTATATCCCAAAACTTGGTGTCACAAGTGCATGAGCATTTACTAAGGAGTACAATAGTAATAAAACATCTATTGGAAATGTAAAATAAGACAGGACAAAGTGAATAGTACGATGGGGACTCTGTGGACTGCGATGCGTAGGCTGGAATGCAGCTCACATAAAGTCTCCTCAACAGCTGCGCCTACGTGCCAAGATGATCCACAAATGAACCTTTCAGGTCCTGCACATTTAGTGCAGAAGTGCAGCATGGGTATGTAAATCAACGCGTACCCATTAAGTATCTAGCCTAACTCCGGAGAAGTAGTGACGAGGGATCGACATCGACACTTACTAGTGGTCCAATAAATCAATATGGTAAATCATAAATAGATAAGAAGCATAATAGTAGTAGTGAAGTAAATCTGTAACTAACACAATATTCCAAAATTTGTTTTAATGATATCAATTTCTCAATCTCGTATTCTATCTCAACAGCTCAGAAATATCAAGTGCCAATATCAAACGGATAAGAAAATACCATATAAAATGTCGGGCATCAGTAGAAGGATAATTTCGTGAATACTCGGACTGCTAGCGATATAACGCACGATTATGCTGAGGTCTTACGACCCAATCCAGAATAATATGTACACTGCCTAGGGTCGAGCGCGAACCATAGATGCATCTATTATAATGCCGAGGTGTTCGGCCTGCTCCACAAAGGAAGGAACTTATCGCATTACGAGACACGTGCTTACAATACAGTAAACGAGTATAAAGTGAATGTAACCTTTACCTTTTCTCAAATAACTTGCCAACAACTCAAGATGATAAGGCTCGACAATAAAAAAAATACATATATATATATATATATATATATATATATATATATATATATATATATATATATGTATTTTTAAATAAATTTTAATTTATAAATTCGTTTGATTAAACCAGCAGAATAAGTTCAAATAATTCAAATATTACATGATAAATTCCTAAGTCTACCCGGACATAAATATGTTTAGCTACATACGGACTCTCGTTACCTCGTGCGTACGTAGCACCCACAACTAGTAGCACATAACAATTACATCACCTAGGGAGTAGTTTCCCCCTCACAAGGTTAGATATGAGACTTACCTCGCTCCGAAGTTCCATAACCGGCTCCTGCGCCTCTCTAACACCTCAAACCAAAGGCCATCTGTCACGACCCCAGTTCGCCCTCCGTGAACTATCGTGATGGCACCTAGTCTCTACGACTAGGTAAGCCTAAAAAATGCGAAAAAACAACTAATCTTGCGAAAATAATAATCATAAGCCGAATAACTGAAAGAAAACAATATTTAAATGTTGCTTGGCATATACACACAACTTTCCAAAATCTGATACACTATCCAAAAACCCGGAAACTCCCGGATCCACAAGCTGAGAAAAACACTACAGAGCTCTAATCTCCGGAATGTCTAACAAGAACATAAGTACAGAAGGGCTAACTACTAAATGCAGGAATAGAAAGAGACTCCTCGGTCTGCGGACGCGGCAGATATACCTCGAAGTCCCGTAGAATCGCCTCGCCTCAAGGATGGCAAGCCTGAGTAGAGGTACCTGGATCTGCACATGAAAAACATGCGCAGGAAGGGCATGAGTACACCACAGCGGTACTCAGTAAGTGCCAAGCCTAACCTCGGTTGGGTAGTGACGAGGAAGGTTAGGGCCCTACTGAGGTGAAATAAGATATAAGGTTTAACAGTGTAAAATAACAGTGTAAATAAATAACACAAGATATAAAGGACAGCAACAACTATCACAGAGGCAAGTAAAGCACAGTAAGAGAACACAACTCAGCTCCAAGATAACAACCGGGGATCTCCCAGGATACCGTCCTGTTGTCCCCAAATATAAATATCATCTCCAGTGGATCTTCCGGGTGGAGTCCCGTAGTCCAACTCATAAATGTGCAGGGGGATCTCCCGGAATGAAATTCCGCAGTCCCAAAGTAAACATACAGGGGAGCTCCTGGGATACCGTCCCGTAGTCCCAAAGTAAAAGTGCAGGGGGATCTCCCGAAATATCGTTCCGTAGTCCCAAAGTAAATACAAAGCAACATTAAGAATTCAATCCAATCAATTTCATATCAAAATGAAGCAAGTAATCCTAACCTAGCATGGTTCACGTAATACAATTAAGGCAGTTAAGGCAATTAGAGCAATTTAATCAAGTAGACATGCTTCGCTAAGCTACAGCAGGTTTAGTGTCCAAACAGTGTAAGCAAGAAAAGGAAGAACACAATTCAAGGCTATTTTTAATGAATAACCGGATTTCCAACAATTAGCACAAGTACGCGCTCGTCACCTCACGTACGAGGCATTCCAATTACCACAATATCAATCCTAAGGGGGAAAGGTTCTCCACACAAGGTTAGACAAGCCACTTACCTCGAACAAGTGCAAGTCAACCCGAAACCACGCCTTTGCCACGAGTATCCGACTCCAAATGGCCCAAATCTATTCAACTCAATTTCATAATGTAAATAACTCTTCAAATAGCTGATTCTATAATTAAATTCTATGCTAAGACGCGAAATTAGGTAAAATGACCAAAACGCCCCTCAGGCCCACATTTCGGAATCGGGTAAAATTACATTTTCGGAATCCTTATACTCTCACGAGTTCATACATACAAGTAACACTGAAATCGGAGCCCAAATGATCCCTCAAATTCTCATTTCAAAGTCTCTTAATCCCAAGCCCTAAATCCCACAATTACCACTGATTTTCCTTAATTTTTTCATGCTTAGGATGATAAAAATCAGTATAATAACGAGTTTTGGGACCAAAGACCTTACCCCAATGGACTCCTCTGAAAATCCCTCTTGAAAAATGCTCCAAAAGCTTCTTCCCGTTTGCAAAGAGGTAAAAAATGACTAAATTCGCGAAGGCAAGTATTTATGTTCTGCCCAGCGATTTCCGCATTTGCGGGCCCTGGGACTGCAGCTGCGGTCCCGCTTCTGCGGAGACTTAGTCGCATCCGCGACTTTCGTTAAAGTGGCCAGAAACCGCATCTGCGGTTGCCCTTCCGCAGATGCGCCGCCGCTTTTGCGGTTTTCCTTCCGCATCTGCGGAACCTGAAGGATACTCGATAATCCGCTTCTGCGGTCTTCTTAGCCGCTTCTGCGGCGCCACATCTGCGGTTCCCAAACCGTAGATGCGGAAATACCAGAAGCAGCAACACACAACAGCTGCAACATTTCACAAAACTCCCCGTCAACCACCCGAAATCATCCCGAGGCCCCCGGGACCTCAACCAAAGGCACCAACAAGTCTAATACCACTCCCCAAACTTGTACCAATCCTTAAAACGCCTAAAACAACATCGAAACCTCAATTTAACCATGGATTCAAGCCTAAGAACTCCAAATTTCTCAAAATACTCTTTCGATCAAAAAGTATTTCAAACCCCTTCCGAATGACCTGAAATTTTGCACACACATCCCAAATGACATGACGGAACTACTGTAACTCTCGGAATCCCATTCCGACCCTCGGATCAAAATTTCACTATCGAACCGGAAACTTCAAAATTCGACCTTTCGTCATTTCAAGCCTAAATTAGCTACGGACCTCCAAAACACAGTCCGAACACGCTCCTAACCTCGAAATCACCCAACGAAGCTAACAGAACCATCAGATTTCCATTCCGAGGTCGTCTTCATACTGTTCCGACTACGGTCAACTTTCCAACACTTAAGCTCTCATTTAGGGACTAAGTGTCCCAAAACTCTCCGAAACTCAAAACCAAACATCCAGGCAAATCGAAATAGCAGAAATAAACATGGGGGAAGCAGTTAATAGGGGATCGGGGCGTAAATTCCCAAAATGACCGGTCGAGTCGTTACATCCTCCCACACTTAAACATTCGTTCGTCCTCGAACGAGCACAAAGACATACCTGAAGTAGTGAAAAGATGGGGTACTAGCTGCGCATATCCTGCTCGGTCGGCTGACCCCGCCACTGAACCTTCACTGATGCAATGTTCTTTGACCTCAGCTTCCTAACCTGCCTGTCCAATATTGCCACTGGCTCCTCCACATAAGATAGATCCTTCTCCAATAGGACTGAGCTGAAATCCAACACGTGCGACGGATCACCGTGATACCTCCGGAACATCGAAACATGAAATACCGGATGAACTCCTGCCAAGCTGGGAGGTAAGGCAAGCTCGTAAGCAACCTCCCCAACACGCCTCAATATCTCAAAAGGGCCAATAAACCTCGGACTCAACTTCCCCTTCTTCCCGAATCTCATATCGCCCTTCATAGGCGAAACCCGAAGTAGAACCCGCTCTCCAACCATATAGGAAACATCACGAACCTTCCGGTCCGCGTAACTCTTCTGTCTGGACTGGGCTGTACGGAGTCTATCCTGAATCACCTTGACTCTCTCCAAAGCATCCTGAACCATGTTTGTGCCCAATAATCTGGCATCACCTCGCTCGAACCAACCCACCGGGGATCTACATCGCCTACCATATAAGGCCTCGTACGGTGCCATCAAAATGCTGGACTGATAGCTGTTGTTGTAGGCAAACTCCGCCAATGGCACGAACTGATCCCAAGAACCTCCAAACTCAATCACACACGCACGGAGCATATCCTCAAGAATCTGAATAGTGCGCTTGGACTGTCCGTCCGTCTGAGGGTGAAATGCTGTGCTCAACTCCACCCGAGTACCCAACTCCTGCTGTACGGCTCTCCAGAATCGCGAAGTGAACTGAGTACCTCTGTCTGAAATGATGGAAACTAGAATACCATGCAGACGGAGAATCTCCCGGATATAAATCTCCGCCAACCACTCTGAGGAATAGGTAGTACACACAGGGATGAAATGCGCGGACTTGGTCAGCTGATCCACAATAACCCAAATGGCATCGAACTTCTTCAAATTCCGTGGGAGCCCAGATACGAAGTCCATGGTGATCCGCTCCCACTTCCACTCTGGAATCTCTATCTGCCGAAGCAATCCACCCGGCCTCTGGCGCTCATACTTCACCTGCTGACAATTAAGTCACCAAGCTACAAACCCAACTATATCCTTCTTCATCCGCCTCCACCAGTAGTGCTACCTCAAATCCTGATACATCTTCGCGGCACCCGGATGAATGGAATACCACGAACTGTGGGCCTCCTCTTGAATCAACTCCCGAAGCCCATCAACATTGGGTACACATACTTGACCCTGCATCCTCAATACCCCGTCAGCACCTAAAGTCACATCTCGAGCATCACCATGTAACACTTTGTCCTTGAGGACAAGAAAATGAGGATCATCAAACTGACGCTCCCGGATACGATCGAACAAGGAAGACCGAGATACCGCACAAGCTAGAACCCGACTAGGCTCCGAAAGATCCAATCTCACAAACTGGCTGGCTAAGGCCTGAACATCCATCGCCATAGGCCTCTCTGCTGCTGGTAAGTAAGCCAAACTCCCCAAACTCTCTGCCCGGCGGCTCAAGGCATCGACCACCACATTGGCCTTGCCCGGGTGATACATGATAGTGATGTCATAATCCTTCAACAGCTCTAGCCATCTCCTCTGACGCAAATTAAGATCCTTGTGCTTGAACAGATGCTGCAAACTCCGGTGATCAGTATATATCTCACAAGACACACCATACAAGTAATGACGCCAGATCTTCAAGGCATGAACAATGGCAGCTAACTCAAGATCATGGACAGGATAATTCTTCTCATGTATCTTCAACTGTCTGGACGCGCAGGCAATCACCCTACCGTCCTGCATCAATACCGCTCCAAGGCCAACTCTCGAGGCATCACAATAGACAGTATAAGACCCCGAACCGGTAGGCAATATCAAAACTGGGGCTGTAGTCAGGGCTGTCTTAAGCTTCTGAAAGCTCTCCTCGTACTCTTCCGTCCACTAGAACGGAGCACCCTTCTGGGTCAGTCTGGTCATAGGTGCTGCAATAGATGAAAACCCCTGAACAAATCGACGGTAATAACCCGCCAAGCCAAGAAAACTACGGATCTCTGTTGCTGAGGATGGTCTGGGCCAACTCTGCATGGCCTCCACTTTCTTCGGATCCACCTGAATACCCTCTCTTGAGACCACATGACCCAAAAATGCCACGGAATCCAGCCAAAACTCGCATTTTGAGAACTTAGCATACAACTTCTTCTCTCTCAAGGCCTGGAGCACTGTCCTCAGGTGCTGCTCATGATCTTCCCGACTTCGAGAATATACCAGAATGTCATATATAAAAACAATCATGAATGAATCAAGATATGACCGGAAAACACTGTGCATCAGATGCATGAAGGCTGCTGGGGCATTGGTCAGTCCAAAAGACATAAGAAGGAACTCGTAATGACCATACCGAGTCCTGAAGGCAGTCTTCGGGATATCTGGCTCTCGAATCTTCAACTGATGATAGCCTGAACGCAAGTCAATCTTAGAAAACACACAAGCACCCTGCAGCTGGTCGAACAGGTCATCAATACGAGGCAAAGGATAGCGGTTCTTCACTGTCACCTTATTCAACTGGCAGTAATCAATACACATGCGCATAGAACCATCCTTCTTCTTTACAAATAACACAGGAGCACCCCAAGGCGATACACTGGGCCGAATGAAACCCTTATCAAGTAATTCTTGCAATTGCTCCTTCAACTCTTTCAACTCAGGAGGAGCCGTACGATATGGAGAGATAGAAATGGGCTGAGTGCCCGACAACAGATCAATGCCAAAATCAATGTCCCTATCGGGTGGCATGTCCGAAAGATCAGCTGGAAACACATCAGGGAAATCCCGTACTACTGGGACTGAATCAACAGAAGGAATGTCCATACTGGCATCTCTCACATAAGCTAAGTACGCATCACAACCTTTCTCAACCATACGCTGAGCCTTAAGGAAAGAAATAACTCTACTGGGAGTGTGACTTAAAGCACCCCTCCACTCAATACGCAGTACACCTAGCATGGCCAGTGTCACGGTTTTGGCGTGACAATCAAGAATAGCATAATGGGGCGACAACCAGTCCATGCCCAAGATAATATCAAAATCAACCATGCTGAGCAACAATAAGTCGGCTCTGGTCTCAAAACCACCAAGAATAACCAAACATGACCGGTAAACGCGGTCCACAACAAGAGAATCTCCTACAGGAGTAGAAACATAAACTAAGGAACTCAAAGAATCCCGAGGTACACCCAAATGTGGGGCAAAATAAGAAGACACATAAGAATAAGTGGAGCCTGGATCGAATAGAACCGATGCATCTCTGTGACAGACCAAGATAGTACCTATAATGACAGAATCGGAGGCGACAACCTCAGTACGGGCTGGAAGAGCATAATATCTGGCCTGTCCTCCCCCGCGAGGGCGACCTCTACCTCCCCGACCTCCACCCCTGGCTGGCTGGGCCGGTGGAGTAGCAACTGGCCCTGGGACCATAGCCTGAGAGCTCTGCGGGGCCTGCTGTGGATGAGGAGTCTGCGGAGGTGCACCCCTCCCGAGTCTGGGGCAATCCCTCACCATATGGCATGTGTTACCACACTCAAAACAAGCTCTGGGAGGACGTGGCGGCTATGACTAGATCGGGCCAGGTCTGCTGGACTGACCACTGGAAGCAACCTGTGCAGGAGGCACACTAGAGACTGGAGGTGCATAATAAGGCTCTTGAGGCCTAGGTGGAGCTGGAATACCACTGGCTGCTGGAAGAGCTGAATGAACGGGGCGACCCATATAACCCCTACCATGACGACCTGCACCTGGGGAACGGGCACCAGAATAATGACCCGACTCTCGAGACCTCTTGGCCTCCCTCTCCTCTCTGTCCCTAGCATGCATACCCTCAATCCTCCTAGCATCACCACCTGCTGATAAGATATATCCATCTCTAACTCACGAGCCATGCTAGATCTGATGCTGGTAATAAGCCCCTCAATGAACCGGCGAACCTTCTCGCAAACCGTAGAAACCAAAGCTGGTGCATGTCTAGCCAAGTCAATGTAACGGACAGCATACTCCGAGACAGTCATAGTACCCTGGCGCAAATGCTCAAACTCCGCACGCCAGGCATCCCTAAGACTCTGGGGGAAATATTCCCTTATGAACATATCTAAAAACTAAGTCCAACTCAGGGAAGCTGCCTCATCCGGACTGTCTAACTCATAAGCACGCCACCACTGATAGGCAGCTCCTCGAAGTTAGAAAGTAGTGAAGGAAACCCCGCTCGATCCTGATATTCCCATAGTACGAAGAATACGGTAGCACTCCTCCAGAAATCCCAAGGCATCCTCTGATGCTAACCCACTGAATACAGGAGGATCATATTTCTTGAACCTCTCGAGTCTCCGCTGATCATCCTCTAAAGCCGCTGCCCTATCCTCGGGCTGAACTGGTACTGCAGGCGGTGCAGGAATAACCTCTGGAACCTGCTCAACATGGACTCGCTGCTCAGGAGTGCAGGCGGCGGGAGTCTGCACTCCTCCCTCGGCCTGGGATGTGGCTGCAGCAAGGGGAAACAACCCTGCCTGAGCCAGAGTGGTGTACATGCTCATAAACTGTGCGAAAGTCTCCTGGAGTGCTGGAGTAGTAGTGGCAGACGTATCAGGTGTCTGGACTCCGGCTGGTACTGCTGGTGGTACCTCAGCGGCAGCTCGCGCGGGTGCTCTGGCTGCACCACGAGCGCGTCCTCGGCTTCTACCCCGGCCCCGGCCTCTGACGGCTCCAGTAGGGGGCACGGGTGCCTGGTCATCTCGAGTGGCACGTGTCCTCACCAACTGTGAGAGAATAGAAAGACAGAAGTTTAGAATTGGGATGTCAAAAATCTCGCACGACAAGAAACTCAAATGAAGTGAAATTTTTCCTAACAGTTACATAGCCTCTCGTAGATAAGTACAGACATCTCCGTACCGATCAGCGAGACTCTAATAAACCGGCTTGTGATCCATGACTCCTATGAACCTATAGCTCTGATACCAATTTGTCACGACCCCACTTTGCCCTCCGTGAACTATCGTGACGGCACCTAGTCTCTACGACTAGGTAAGCCTAACAAATGCGGAAAAACAACTAATCTTGCGAAAATAATAATCATAAGCCGAATAACTGAAAGAAAACAGTATTTAAATGCTGCTTGGCATATACACACAACTTTCCAAAATCTGATACACTATCCCAAAATCCGGAAACTCACGGATCCACAAGCTGAGAAAAACACTACATAGCTTTAATCTCCGGAATGTCTAACAAGAACATAAGTACAGAAGGGCTAACTACTAAATGCAGGAATAGAAAGAGACCCCTCGGTCTGCGGACGCGACAGATATACCTCGAAGTCCCGTAGAATCGCCTCGCCTCAAGGATGGAAAGACTGAGTAGAGGTACCTGGATCTGCACATGAAAAACATGCGCAGGAAGGGCATGAGTACACCACATCGGTACTAAGTAAGTGCCAAGCCTAACCTCGGTTGGGTAGTGACGAGGAGGGTCAGGGCCTTACTGAGGTGAAATAAGATATAAGGTTTAACAGTGTAAAATAACAGTGTAAATAAATAACACAAGATATAAAGGACAACAACAACTATCACAGAGGCAAGTAAAGCACAGTAAGAGAACACAACTCAGCTCCAAGATAACAACCGGGGATCTCCCAGGATACTGTCCCGTAGTCCCCAAATATAAATATCATCTCTAGTGGATCTTCCGGGTGCAGTCCCGTAGTCCAACTCATAAATGTGCAGGGGGATCTCCCGGAATGAAATTCCGCAGTCCCAAAGTAAACATACAGGGGAGCTCCCGGGATACCGTCCCGTAGTCCCAAAGTAAAAGTGCAGGGGGATCTCCCAGAATACCGTTCCGTAGTCCCAAAGTAAATACACAACAACAACAAGAATTCAATCCAATCAATTTCATATCAAAATGAAGCAGGTAATCCTAACCTAGCATGGTTCACGTAATACAATTAAGGCAGTTAAGGCAATTAGAGCAATTTAATCAAGTAGACATGCTTCGCTAAGCTACAGCAGGTTTAGTGTCCAAACAGTGTAAGCAAGAAAAGGAAGAACACAAATCAAGGCTATTTTTAATAAAAAATTGGATTTCCAACAATTAGCACAAGTACGCGCTCATCACCTCATATACGAGGCATTCCAATTACCACAATATCAATCCTAAGGGGAAATGTCCCTCACACAAGGTTAGACAAACCACTTACCTCAAACAAGTGCAAGTCAACCCGAAACCACGCCTTTGCCACGAGTATCCGACTCCAAATGGCCCAAATCTATTCAATTCAATTTCATAATGTAAATAACCCTTGAAATAACTGATTCTATAATTAAATTCTAAGCTAAGACGAGAAATTAGGTAAAATGACAAAATTGCCCCTCAGGCCCACGTCTCGGAATTGGGTAAAATTTACATTTTCGGAATCCTCATACTCTCACGAGTTCATACATACCAAGAACACTGAAATCGGAGCCCAAATGGCCCCTCAAATTCTCATTTCAAAGTCTCTTAATCCCAAGCCCTAAATCCCACAATTACCACTGATTTTCCTTAATTTTTTTCATGCTTAGGATGATAAAAATCACTATAATAACGAGTTTTCGGACCAAAGACCTTACCCCAATGGACTCCTCTGAAAATCCCTCTTGAAAAATGCTCCAAAAGCTTCTTCCCGTTTGCAAAGAGGTGAAAAATTACTAAATTCACGAAGGCAAGTATTTATGTTCTGCCCAGCGATTTCCGCATTTGCGAGCCTTGGGACGCACCTGCGGTCCCGCTTCTGCGGAGACTTAGTCGCATCTGCGACTTTCATTAAAGTGGCCAGAAATCGGATCTACGGTTGCCCTTCTGCAGATGCGCCACCGCTACTGCGGTTTTTCTTCCGCATCTGCGGAACCTGAAGGATACTCGATAATCCGCTTCTACGGCGCCGTATCTGCGGTTTGGGAACCGCAATGCGGAAATACCAGAAGCAGCAACACACAGCAGCTGAACATTTCACAAAACTGCCCGTCAACCACCCGAAATCATCCCGAGGCCCCCGGGACCTCAACCAAAGGCACCAACAAGTCTAATACCTCTCCCCAAACTTGTACCAATCCTTAAAACGCCTAAAACAACATCGAAACCTCAATTTAACCATGGATTCAAGCCTAAGAACTCCAAATTTCTCAAAATACGCTTTTGATCAAAAAGTCTATCAAACCTCGTCAGAATGACCTGAAATTTTGCACACACATCCCAAATGACATGACGGAACTACCGTAACTCACGGAATCCCATTCCGACCCTCAGATCAAAATTTCACTATCGAACCGGAAACTTCAAAATTTATCCTTTCGGCATTTCAAGCCTAAATTAGCTACGGACCTCCAAAACACAGTCCGAACACGCTCCTAACCCTGAAATCACCCAACGAAGCTAACGGAGCCATCAGATTTTCATTCCGAGGTCGTCTTCACACTGTTCCGACTATGGTCAACTTTCCAACACTTAAGCTCTCATCTAGGGACTAAGTGTCCCAAAACTCTCCGAAACTCAAAATCGAACATCCAGGCAAATCGAAATAGCAGAAATAAACTTGGGGGAAGCAGTTAATAGGGGATCGAGGCGTAAATTCCAAAAACGACCGCCCGGGTCGTTACACCATCGATCCGGAACTAGTCAAACAATGTGTATACCAACAAAAATATTCTCTAATACTCATAATTAATCAATTCATTATAATTTCCAAATTCGCTCGAAAAGTCAACAAAGTCAACCCTCGGGCCCACGTACCCGGATTCCAAAATATTTTTAAGATAAACCTTACCCATAACATCACGAACTCAAATAAATAATTTATTCCAAATTCCATGTCCAATTTCGTGGCTAAAATCCAAAATATAATTTCTAGGTTTTTATTCAAAATCCCGAATTTTTTCACAAATTTCCACGTTAAATCCTTATAGAATCCATGTAGTTAACTTATCGTACGTGGGAGTTACTTACCTTGCATTAGATGTTGAAAGTCTCCCATTGAATCACTCCAAAAATCGCCCAAACCAAGAGAGAAATGGAAAAATTGGGCCAAAACCCGAAATAAATTGAAGTCTGCACAGGCCCTTCCTCTTCGCGATCACAAAAGTACCTTCGCGATCGCGAAGACAAAAAATCCACTGACCCCAAAGTTCTTCTTCGCGTTCACATCACCTACGCCGCGTTCACGATGCCTTCGGGTCCTGATGCTTCGCATTCGCGGTCACACAGCCGCGTTCGTGAAGGCTTAACACTTCTAGGTCCCAGCTCCCCTTCCTTCTTCGCGTTTGCGACCTCCATGTCGCGTTCGCGTAGGCTTCTCCAGGTTTTCTTCCGCATTCGTGACCCGTGTGTCGCGTTCACGATGAAAAAAAGTCCAGCAGCCCAAAATCCTTTTCCGCGAACGCATGAGACCCTTCGCGTTCGTGAAGAACAAAACTAGACACTAGCACCAATAGTTGCAAAACAGGGAAAAATGGTCCGAAACTACTCCGAATCACACCCAAGACCCCCGGGACCCCGTCCAATCGCACCAACAAGTCCCTAAACACAACACGAATCTTCTCGAGGCCTCAAATCCACCAAACCACATCAAAACTGCGAATCGATGATCGCAACCTTCTTTCAACTTTCAAACATTCAAATTTCGATGAACGCGTCCGAGTCACACTTAAACATCACAGAATGACCTCAAATTTTGCGTGCAAGTCACAAATCACGATACGAACCTATCCCAAGGCTCAGAATGTTAAATGGACGTCGATAACATAATAATCCACTTCAAACCAAACTTACTTTCAAAATGCCAACTTTCCATAATAAGCGCCGAAGTGCTCCCGGACCACCCGATACTTAATCCGAACACACACCCAAGTTTGAAATTGTCATACGAACTATTGAAACCTTCAAATCCTGATTCCGAGGTCATTTACTCAAAAGTCAAACCTTAGTCAACTCTTCCAACTTTAAGCTTCTGAATAGAGAATTTTCTATCCGAATCAACTCCGAACTTACATAAATTTATTTCCGACCACGCGTACAAGTCATAATACAAGAAGTGAAGCTACTCAAGGCCTCAAACCACCGAACGACACGCTAGATCTCAAAACGACCGGTCATATCATTACATTCTCCCCCACTTAAACATACGTTCGTCCTCGAACGTGCCAAGAACTGCTCTGAAGTTGCCCAAAATCACTGTTTAACACCTCGTGCACCTACTCGTGCCACCATACCCCATGCGAGCACATTAGCTCGAGCTAGACTGAAGATCCTCCTTATAACCTTTGCTAACAAGCCTTTGAACCATATTGCAACATCCGGAATTCTCCACGAGACCCGATTCTACATACGAACACCGCATCGATCACTACACGCTGTTCCAAAACATGATCATGCACCTCTGCCGAAATCACACCATGCACCACATATGTTGTTTGCCCATAATATTATCCTCCGACCATAATAGCTGCAATATCACAAATCTGATGCCTGCAATACACCTCGTAACACATAAAAGCCCTATTCCAACTGTCGCAATACTGCCACGACGAAGGAGAAGCGTAGAGACTCATAACCGCCTGCCAAAATAATAAATCATGGAGTCTCTCCTCCTGACCAGAACCATTAACTCATTCTGAACTGAATAACAATATTTGCTCTTAATATACCCTACTTAACTCCGATCGCACTGACTCAGCTCCATAATCTCGTCTCACCTAGTACCAACTACTCGCGTAATAAGCCACCTCAAACACCATCTAAAATCTCACACGGGGCTATCAAAGCGCCAACAAGCTACAACTCGAATATGACCATAAGGAAAAACGAAATCTGGCAAGGAACCATCCAGCCCGCGATAAAACGGCCATCAAATGCTATAAACCATTCTCAGAGACAAGAAACAAGACACACAAAATAAATATATGAAACCGTGCTTAACATCTCACGGTTGCAGCCTCCATGTTGCGTTCGCATAGGCTGCTCCAGGTTCTCTTATGCGTTCGCGACCCTTGTGTCGCGTTTGCGATGAACAAAAGTCCAGCAGCCCAAAATCCTTCTTCGCAAACGCGTGAGACCCTTCGCATTAGTGAAGAACAAAACCAGACACCAGCAGTTGCAAAACAGGGGAAAATGGTCTGAACCACTCCGAATCACACCCAAGGCCCCCGGGACCCCGTCCAATCACACCAACTAGTCCCTAAACACAACACGAACCTGCTCGAGGCCTCAAATCACACCAAACCACATCAAAACTACAAATCGACAATCGAAACCTTCTTTCAACTTTCAAACATTCAAACTTCGACGAACGCATCTGAATCACACTTAAACATCCCGGAATGAGCTCAAATTTTGCGTGCAAGTCACAAATCACGATACGAACCTATCCTAAGGCTCGAAACCTCAAACATACGTCGATAACAAAAAAGTCAACTTCAAACAAAACTTATGAAATTCTAAAACTCTCAAAATGCCAACTTTCCATAATAAGCGCCGAAATGCTCCCGGACCACCCGATACTCAACCCGAACACACGCCCAAGTCTGAAATCATCATTTGAACCTATTAGAACCTTCAAATCCCGATTCCAAGGTCATTTACTCAAAAGTCAAACCTTAGTCAACTCTTCCTACTTCAAGCTTCTAAATTGAGAATTTTCTATCCGACTCAACTCCGAACTTCCCGAAATTGAATTCTGATGACGCGTACAAGTCATAATACATGAAGTGAAGCTACTCAAGGCCTCAAACCACCGAACGACACGCTAGATCTGAAAACGACTGGTCGGGTAGTTATATTCTCCCCCACTTAAACATACCTTCGTCCTCGAACATGCCAAGAACTGCTCTGGAGTTGCCCAAAATCACTATTTAACACCTCGTGCACCTACTCGTGATACCATAGCCCATGCGAGCACATTAGCTCGAGCCAGATTGAAGATCCTCCCTATAACCTTAGCTAACAAGCCTTAGAACCAAATTCCAACATCCGAAATTCTCCACGAGACCCGACTCTAACATACAAACACCGCATCGATCACTACACGCTATTCCAAAACATGATCATGCACTATCACACCATGAACCACATAAGCCGTTTGCCCATAATAACATCCTCCGACCATAATAGTGGCAATTTCACGAATTCGATGCTCGCAATACACCTGGTAACACATACAAGCCCTGTTCCAACTCTCGCAATACTTTCACAACGAAAGAGATGCGTAGAGACTCATAACCGCCTGCAAAATCAATAAATCATGGAGTCTCTCCTCCTGACAAGAACCATTACTTCATTCTGAACTGAATAACGATATTTGCTCTTTAATATACCGTACATAACTCTGATCGCACTGATCTCACATCCCATAATCTCGTCTCACCCAGTATAAGCTGCTCGAGCAATAAGCCACCTCAAACACCGTCTAAAATCTCACACACCGGCATCAAAGCGCCAACAAGATATAACTCGAATATGACCCATACAGAAGAACGAACTCTTGCAAAGAACCATCCAGCCTGTGAAACGAATAAAATGACCATCAAATGCTATGAACCTTTCTTAGAGACAAGAAACAAGACACAAAAAATAAATATAAGAAACCGTGCTTAACATCTCACTGTTGCGGCGTGCAACCTAGTCCAAATGTGACACTGTTGCGGCATGCAACCTGACCCAAACATGACATTGTTGTGGCGCGCAACTCGATCCACACAATATATCCGTGGCGGCGTGCCACCCGATCCAACAATGCACCCGTGGCAGTGTGCCACCCGATCCAAATAGTATACCCGTGGCGGCGTGCCACCCGATCCACACGAAAATTAATAAAGAAGCATCCATCAAGCCATAATTCTTACACTTACAAAATGCCCGAATATAGATCACAAGCATGCCAAGTGCATAATACAACCCTAGGGAGACAGATAAGTGTCATACGCTACAAAAACCCAAGCACGACTAAGGTGTAATAAATGAACTGCATCTCGAGAGCCATCTTACTCATATAACACCACAAGCTATACGGGATCACAACACATGTGCGAATAATCAAGCTGTCGTACAACCCACCTGGTAAAATAAAGTATTACATGGAATAGCTACTATGGGACGTCCAACGCCCGAAGACTCCTCCGTAAGAATGCTATGCCGAATGAACACATCCGACCTGACGTAGAGCACACATTCACATTAGACCTACCAACAGACCTCAAGCCTATTCTGATCATACCAAACTGGCCAAAAACCTTTCAAGAATCCACAATGGCCCTATTCATGACACACACGAGCAGTCGTCCACTCGAACCAAACTCCCACATTCCACAACCAAATGACTAGAGCGCCTTTCAGGCATAAATTCTCACATCACCGATAGTACCAGAATCTCCACACTTGGTTTCAATCCTAATAATCAAGTAACTAACATGTCACGACCTTTCGCACCAGGTAGCAAAGTCTGCGCCTCCATACCACCAATCGTACTGATTCTGTAAAGCAAATCAAGAATCCGCAAAATAATACGCAATGTCTCTCCCACATAACACCATTCTCAGGCAAAATAATGCCAGCTTACTCTAAACATCTGAAATCTTCCCCCGCTCCTCCGAGCTAGTGACATTCTTGTCAACACCGAACCGCAACCCTGATCCTCAACCTCCAATTCCCATGCCGCTCACTACACCTATCATGCCGTTATGCGAGAGTGCAAGAATTCATCATAACCCCTTAACTACTAGTAGAATAAACACTTCATTAGCTAGAAACCTTTCATTTAACTCATTTAAGAAGAACTATCGCAACACGCAACTGAATTCCCAAATCGCAGAAACGTAACCTCAAGTCGAAATTATAGACCGCTATAACTCTTCTGGGATCCATTTACACAACAAGGCCACTTGAAATAAAATGCCTCCCAAATCAATCAAATTATGGTGGTTGTCAAGCCCGCACGTACAACCACAAACCACATGTATAACTTAACACGCCGAAGGAACTGAGCATTGGCACAATCATGCTAATTCAAACCATTACTAACCGACACAACTTATTCCAATTTACTCTTATATTGTCTTAGAAATAATAATAGCTCCATTACGAAACATAACGAAACTCAATCATCACTCATCCTGAGTGACCAAAATGACGAGGCCACATCGTCTTGATACCCATGAACCATCTCAACCCTCCTCATGCGCACAATAGCATCTCCAACTGGCACACCTATTCTGAAAGACCTTCCACGAACCCCGAAGCTATTTCTCCTATTTCTCTAATACTGCCCCGTATGTTCGTCGATAACATAGAAAATTCCCCAATATGTTCTTCACACCAGGCTGCAAAATCCCGGCCTTCAGCCACACAACAAACCCAAAATCCTTAGACACCGCGCTTACCTTCTTAAACCCATTAGAACCGCTGTTGAGAATCACCTATCATGACCTGATCCCGAATATAACCAAAATCCAATGCTTTGTTAGCACATGAACACTCCCAAAGATGTAACCGAATGAATTCTTTTCCTTGTACATCACATCCACAAGAAGCATAAACTCTAAATCTCCCCAAAACCTGCACATGAATCTATAAGGCGAATGTAGCATGCATTCCTAAAGTCCTTTGCTCAAATTACCCCTGATGCTTCCTTTTCTTAGTCATAAATGATCCACCAGAGCACCGATAACCAAAAAATGCACAACCACACAACCACACGATATCGTAGATGGTGGGCTCCCCCACTTAGCTTTAAGCTACAATCACATAAATCTAAAACCCACAAGGATCACTCCTTCTCAATTACCATGATCTCGCAACGTCAACCCGCCAAGTTTCTTGTAATCTCTTGTTAAACTTTTCATGAACATTCCGAATTATCAGCCACAATCGCATATCCGACCTCTTCCGAGTAGTAAGTACAACTCTTCATAGAAACTTCACCAAATTCACGCATCCGCTGACATGCTCAAAAGAGATAGCCCACTTGTGGGATTCCATACCGACATCTTCCAATGGCGCAGCGTTGGGTAAACTACCACAAAATCAATAAACCCTCCAGAGCCCATGCTCGCCCACCAGATGTACAAGTTTGTTCATTCCCTATTGACATAACTAAAAGTCCGACAATACATTCCAAACTCGAAGTCACGTCATATCCCATATTGATAATCAAGCTCTTACACCCCTGAACACTCCAGGCAAACTTATTTCCGTCATATTAAACCTTCCTCGGCACAGTGGCCACCATCCCGAATAAAAATACGTAGACCTAGTCACTTTCAACCATGATTCTCGAATCGCTCCAAACTTTCCCAAGGTATATGGCTATCCTACCACAAAATCCGTACGCTACTCTGCTACTCCCACTCGGTCAAACCATCTCCTTAAGCGACCTCTCAACCTCTGCTGTTCATATTGACCTGCTAGCGATTCAATCACCGTGAGACACCTCCCACCATTTCTTTCCTCATCCTTCGCTGCCCAAAATGCCTCAAATTAAAATCCATCTCTATAGCACCTGAACTAATATATTGCTACCAAATCTAAGCCTCCTCGAAGATCATCTTTTTCGAGCCATCAACATTAGAAATACTGATTAGACTCTAAAGCTACCATACACTGCCATCTCTGATAACCGCTTCTTAGGCACTATTCCACAATACCCTGGCCCGAAGGCAAATTCAAAGGAGACCATAACACCGTGGAACCTTAATGCGTTCAAATGAGGATGACAACACCACCTCATAAATGAGAATTTCCACCAAATTTGAATATATCAAGTCTCGTTACTCCATTAACCAAAGCCTGAACATCCATAGTCCGATTGCCTTTCCTCCGTTGCAATTAAATGCCGAACCTCTAAACCATGAACTGAGAAATCCTCCTTTCGAGTCATTCACTTCCGCGATCCATAAACGAGCGACCTACCATTCACAACAACAAAGCACGATATCAACGCACGAGCATTATAACAATCTGTGCATAACCTCAACCCCATAGTCAATACTGATACAGGGCTAAAACGATGGAACACCCTTCCACAAGACGACGATAATAACTTGCTCGAATATGCAGGGAGAAACATCCTACACCATATCTGCAGTACTACTACAATTCTTCGATGCCCAATTGATAACAAGTGCTCAACATCGTATAGGAATGAGCAAGAAAGGAATGGAGGCATAAGCTTCAATAGAATCAAATCGCACGACAAGGAATCAAGAAGAGAATTGCTCCTAACAGCCCTGTAGCCTTTCGAAGATATGTACAAACGTCTCCGTACCGATCCAGAAGACTCTAATAGACTCGCTCATGACTCATGAAACCCAAGTGAACCTAAAGCTCTGATACCAAGTTGTCATGACCCAAAACCCTCTATAGGTCGTGATGACGCCCAATGTCGCCGTTAGGCAAGCCAACAGTGAACTATCACATTAGTTGTTCATTTTATTACTTTCAAAATTATAAATTTTAGAAGGAAGAAAATTTAAACTTTGAATTCCACGAGAACATACAAAATTAGTAGTTTATAAAATGAATGAAAGGCGACGATAATATACAGAACCGTAAGCATCGGTAGTATATCCCAATACCGGTGTCACAAGTGCATGAGCATTTACTAAGGAGTACTATAGTAATAAAACATCTGTCTGAGATGTAAATAAGTTAGGACAAAGTGAATAGTACGATGGGGACTCTGTGGATTGCTATGCATAGCCTGGAATATAGCTCACATAATGTCTCCTCAACAGCTGCGCCTACACGCCAAGATGATCCCTCAATGAACCTGTCAGATTTTGCACATTTAGAGCGGAAGTGCAGCATGAGTACGTAAATCAACGTGTACCCAGTAAGTATCTAGCCTAACCCCAGAGAAGTAGTACGAGGGGTCGACATCGACACTTACTAGCGGTCTAATAAATCAATATTCTAAATAATAAAATGATAAGAAGCACAACGGTAGTAGTGAAGTAAATCTGTACCTAACACAATCTTCCGAAGTTTCTTTTAACGATATCAATTTCTCATTCTCGTACTCTATCTCAACAGCTCAAAAGTATCAAGTTCCAATATCAAACGGATAAGGAAATACCATATAAAATGCTAGGCATTAGTGGATGGATAATCTCGTGAATACTCGGACTGCTAGCGATATAACGCACGATTATGCCGAGGTCGTACGACCCAATCCAAAATAATGTGTACACTGCCGAGGGTCGAGCGGCACGAACCATAGATGCATCTATTATACTGCCGAGGCCGTTCTGCTAGCTCCACAAGAAAGGAAGGAACTTATCACATTACGAGACACGTGCTTACTATACAGTAAACGAGTATAAAGTGAATATAACCTTTACCATTTCTCAAATAACTTGCCAACAACTCAAGGTGATAAGGCTCGGCCTAATATATATATATATATATATATATATATATATATATATATATATATATATATATATATATATATATGCGCATGTATGTAGTGGATTTCAGGTTCGATAGTCTCGAGAAGGTATTAGCCACAGGTGACCATACTTCGTAAAAGCACCATTGGGCGGTGGTTCCTCTCCTTCCTCTTGAACCTCGAACAAAAAATCGATCTCGCCATCAGCTCGACTAACTAAATCAATTTCAATTTATGAATTTGTCTGATCAGGCCAACAGAATAAGCTCAAATAATTCTAATATTATATGATAAAGTCCTAAGTCTACCGGGACATAAATATGTTTTAGCTACGTACGGACACTTGTCACCCCGTGCGTACGTAGCACCAACAACTAGTAGCACATAACAATTACATCACCTAGGGAGTAGTTTTCCCCTACAAGCTTAGACATGAGACTTACCTCTCTACGAAGTTCCACAACCGGCTTCCACGCCTCTCTTACACCTCAAACCAAAGCCCATCGATCCGGAACTAGTCAAACAATGTGCATACCAATAAAAATATGCTCTAATACTCATAATTAATCAATTCATAACAATTTCCAACTTCGCTCAAAAAGTCAACCCTCGGGTCCACGTGCCCGAATTTCGAACATTTTCGAAGATAAACTTTACCCATAACATCACGAACTCAAATATATAATTTATTCCAAATTCCATGTCCAATTTCGTGGCCTCCAAAAAATATAATTTCTAGGTTTTTCTACAAAATTCCAAATTTTTTCACAAATTTCCTTAAATCCTTATATAATCCATGTAATTAACTTATAGTACGTGGGAATTACTTACCTTGCAATAGATGATGAAATTCTCCCCTTGAAGCTCTCCAAAAATCGCCCAAACCAAGAGAGAAATGGAAAAAATGAGCCAAAACCCGAAATAAATTGAAGTCTGCCCAGGCCCTTCCTCTTCGCGAATACAGAAGTACCTTCGCGATCGTGAAGGCAAAAAAATCCACTGACCCCAAAGTTCTTTTTCGCGTTGCATCACCCGCTCCATGTTCCCCATGCCTCCAGGTCCTGATGCTTCGCGTTCGCGAAGGCTTAACACTTCCTGGCCCCAGCTCGCCTTCCTTCTTCGCGTTCGCAACCTCCATGTTGCGTTCGCGTATGGTGCTCCAGTTTCTTTTTCGCGTTCGCGAACCCTATGTCGTATTCGCGATGAACAAAAGTCCAGCAGCCATAAATCCTTCTTCGCGAATGCGTGAGACCCATCGCGTTCGCGAAGAACAAAACCAAACACCAGCACCAGTAGTTGCAAAGTAGGGAAAAATGGTCTGAAACCACTCTGAATCACACCCGAGGCCACCGGGACCCCATCGAATCACACCAACAAGTCCCTAAACACAACAGGAACCTGCTCGAGGCCTCAAATCATACCAAACCACATCAAAACTACGAATCGACGATCAAAACCTTCTTTCAATTTTCAAACATTCAAACTTCGGCGAACGCGTCCGAATCATACTTAAACATCCCGAAATGATGTCAAATTTTGTGTGCAAGTCAATATTCACGATACAAACTTATCCCAAGGCTCTAAACCTCGAATGGATGTCGATAATATAAAAATTCACTTCAAACCAAACTTATGAAATTCTAAAACTCTCAAAATGCCAACTTTTCATAATAAGCGCCGAAATGCTCCCGGACGACCCAATACTCAACCCGAACACACGCCCAAGTCCGTAATCATCAACAAACCTATTGGAACCTTCAAATTTTGATTCCGAGATCATTTACTCAAAAGTTAAAAAACTTATAATTTAAGCTTCCTAATTGAGAATTTTCTATCTGAATCGACTCCGAACTTCCTGAAATTCAATTCCGACCACACGTACAAGTTATAATACATGAAGTGAAGCAACTCAAGCCATCAAACTGCCGAATGACGTGCTAGAGCTCAAAACGACTGGTCAGGTCGTTACACACTATGGATATGAAGTCTATTTGAAGGAGAATTAATACAAAATAATCGGATATCCAACCGATTTTAAAAGAAAATGGAAGCCTCAATTTGGTGGAAACAAGAGTTATGCTAATACTACAAGCTTAGATGATAATGCTGGCAACACTTGTCAACCACAAGGTCACTATCTCACTGAGGATCAGTATAAACGATTGGTAGGGCTTCTAAACAAGCGTGCAGGAAGTGAATGCTCTGATACCATGTTAACTAAGCTCAATTAAGCTATTGATTGATCAGCTTTAGAGGTCTCAAAGTTTTGCCATGCAATGCATAAACCAACACAATCGATAGCTAAGAAGAAGTAGAGAGAAGATTTAGACGAAGAGAAAAGATATTTCCATTAATTAGTCAAATGCAATTTGTGCATCCTTATACACCTCACTATGAACTAACAACCTCCTAACTAACTACTCACAGACTAATTCCCTCCAGTTTCTACTTATTGCAAATTGTTCCCTCACAACTCTTTTGTGTTATTGTGTTAACTATCACAACACTCCCCCTCAAGCTGGAGGGTGAAAGACATTCAAAAAGAACTAAACACTCTAACTTGGACAACAATAGTTCATGTTGAGTTGTTCCAAGACCTTTAGTCATCAAGTCTGCGAGTTGTTGCTTTGCAGATATGTAGTCCGTCATGATTAGACCTTCTTTGATTCTTTCTCTTACAAAATGATAATTTATCTCTATATGCTTGGTTCTTTCATGGAAAATCGGATTAGCTGCATTTGTAGAGCTGCTTTGCTGTCACGATATAGATACACTGTTACACCCCATGATTTCGTACGTGAAAGTACGCCATAAGTATATTGATGAAAGCTCGTAAATGAGATATTACATCCTGCATTTTTCGTATGTTAAAGTTTCGTCATAACTTAATTGACATAAGTTCGAGAATGAGATTATTTTATGATTATAAGCATTTTATGCTATTTCAAACAAGTAATGAGTAAATTCGTGAAGGTGAGAAGGTAAGCATATCGAAGAAATGAATTTCGTCGAAGTTTGACATTTTGGAATAAAATACGGCCCGAGCTAAAATACCCGGTATTTATGAACTAGTACCATACAAGGTACCACATGGCCATGATAGTAAGGTGTATAAAGCATGTTAAAAGTGAGTAGTATTTTAAGTAATTTGAAATAATTCTTAATTAAGTGGGTAATTAGTTAATTATTAATTTAATAAGAAATTAACCTTGTAATTAAGGATTTGTGAATAACTGTAGATGGGGACAAAGCCCCCCACGTGGCATCAAGTAAAGGGGGATTGGAGATACTTGACTTTGGGAAATCTACTAAGATGGCACATGGAAAGAGAGGGCTTAATAGATATCCCTACACTTGTTTTGAAATAATAACAAATTCATTTGGTAAGTGGGTTCACAAAATGCCAAGCCAAGAATTCTTATCTTGAATGAATTTTAAGACTCCACTTCGTAAGTGGCTTATACAAATACCATCCAAGAAGTCTTATCTTGAAAGAAATTCAAGAACCCACTTCGTAAGTGGGTTATACAAATACAAGCCAAGTACTCTTATCTTGAATGATTACTAAAGTTCATTCGGCAAATGAATTATACAGAATACAAAGCCAAGGACGATAGTCACTCCATATTATAATAGCAACGGAATTTTTCGATTCTATGGGAGTACGGTGGAATTCTTCTCAAGAATATCACATGGATTTTCTCCACTCTAGGTATGTTAAGGCTATCCCTTCTTTCTTTTGGCATGATCCAAATAATACAAATGAAATGAACAGAATACGCAACTTTCATAAATGACTCTATTCATAGAAATACTAGAGGTGTCTATATTCTTGATTCCCCATGTGAATTATTATTATATCTTCTGTTCATGGGTCTCAGAAAAATACGTATTTGATAAAGTTTATCCGAAAGGCATATTGATTTTTATGGCATTCCGAAAAAAATCTTATTAACGTATTTCTTATGCATTTCATGCATTTATACATGTACATTGACCCATGACCAGATGGCGTTATATACGCGTATATATGTATATTATATTTATATGGGAAAAGGTTACGACGTTATATACGCACCACTACCTGATCAGCTGGTATACTTTGATGATTTTCCCACAGTGGCTGAAATGATATGATGGGATGCCCTCAGAGGCTTGATGATGTTATGAACGCATATACCCATGCATGGTATGATATTTATACGCATATGCATGATATTATAAAAATGAGATTATTCATAGAGCCATGCAAACGTACATGTCGAGTCTTTTACTCCATGTTTCTCTCATGTCTATTATTTACTGATTTTCATTCCTTACATACTCGGTACACTATTTGTACTGACGTCCCTTTTGCCTGGGGACGCTGCGTTTCATGCCCGCAGGTCTCGATAGACAGGTCGAGAGCCCTCCAAGTAGGCTATAAGCTTAGCGAAAGATGTTGGTGCGCTCCATTTGCTTCGGAGTTGCTTGTTTGGTTAGTATGATTTAGATGTGTATTGTTTGGTATGGCGGGACTCTGTCCCGACCTTTATAAAAATTATGTATTCTTAGAGGCTTGTAGACAGATGTCATGTACGTAAAAGATTGTATGGCCTTATCGGCCTATGTTCAGTATACGAGTGGTTATTTTGGCCTTATATGCCCGTATGACTATGTATAAGTTGGTATCACATGTTATATTCTACTTATCTCACGGCAGCCTTCCGGCTCAGTTATCTATAATAGTGTGACATGAAAAGATACGTTATGTTGGTACTCGGTTGAGTAAGGTACCGGCTGCCGTCGCGACCCATCGGTTTGGGTCGTGACATACACTAGTTTCTGTATTTTGTTATTAGGTCATGCTGCCCAATCTGAGCCACAATATGCTGTGAGAGTGTTGTTTGTTTGATGCTCAACAAGATTCCTAGTCCAGGACTTCCTTTGATATACCTGGCCACCCTCAATGTTGATTCCATATGAGACTCGTTAGGAAGCTGCATGAATTGACTCAACACTAGGAGCACAAAGCATATATTAGGCCGTGTGATTGCCAAATACAATAGCTTGCCAATTAGTTTCAGATAATTACTGATATTTTTCACCTGTGCATCTTCAGCATTTCCAACATGCTTATTGTAACGACCCGGTCGGTCATTTTGAGAATTAACGCCCGATACTCTATTAACTACTTCCCTCGTATCTATTTCTGGTATTGTGACTTGTAGGGATGATTCGTTTTGAGTTTCGGAGTGTTTTGGGACACTTAGTCCCTAAATGAGAGCTTAAGTCTTAGAATTTGAACCGTAGTCGGGACAGTGTGAAAATGGCTCCAGAATGGAGTTCCGTCGATTTCGTTAGCTCCTTTGTGTGATTTTTGGCTTAGGGGAATGTCCGGATGGTGTTTTGGAGGTCTGTAGCTCAATTAGGCTTGACATGGCGAAAGTTGAATTTTTGGAGTTTTGGGCCGGTAGTGGTTTTTTAATATCGGGGTTGGAATTCGATTCCGGAAATTGGAGTAGGTCCGTAATGTTGAATATGACTTGTGTGCCAAATTTGGGGTCAAACGGACGTGGTTTGGTTGGTTTCGGCATCGGTTGTCGAATTTGGAAGTTTCAAGTTCATTATGTTTGGATTGGAGGTTGATTTGTGTTTTTAGCATTGTTGGATGTGATTTAAGGGCTCAACTAAGTTCGTATGATATTTTAGAATTGGTTGGTATGTTTGGTTGAGGTCCCAGGGGCCTCGAGTGAGCTTCGGGTGCTTAACGGATTTGTTTGTGACATAAACAGATGGTTGAAGTTGCTGCACCTGGTGTAATCGCACCTGCGCACGTTGAGCTGCAGGTGCGACGTCGCAGAAGAGGCCATCAAGCCGCAAATGAAATTTTGGGCCGGCCTAGCTGGGACCGCAGAAGCGGTCAGAGTCTCGCAGTAGCGGACTCGCAGGAGCGGAGAAATGACGCAGAAGCGGCCCTTGACCGCAGAAGCGATTTTTGAGGAGTTAAGTTAAGTCCGCACCTGCAATGGTTTTTCTGCAGGTGTAGGACCACAGATGCGGTGGATCCCTCGCAGAAGCGAAAATCGCTGGGCAGAAAAGGTGATTTTCAAGGGTTTGAAATTCATATTACAAAATTCAATTTGGAGCTCGGTGGAAGGCGATTTTTCGAGAGTTTTCCAGAGGGGGGAATCATTGGATTTGGGTCACTCGGAGTTGGATACTCGTGGCAAGAGTGTGATTTTGGATTGATTTGAGCTTGGTTTGAGGTAAGTGGCTTACCTAACCTTGTGTGGGGAAACTCCCCTTGGAATTTGGTACTGTTTGATATATGAGCATTGTGTACATGAGGTGACGAGTGCGTACACGGGCTATTTGTTGAAAAACTCCGTTTTCATTAAAGTAAAATATCTATTTTCCTTAAATTGAGCTACACTAGCCTATGTTATTATCCTGTTTAGTTTAGAAAAGCATGCCTACGTGCCTTAACTGCTTTGACTGCCTGTCTGAACTCTGTGTATGTTTAGTGAAATTTCTTTTTCTTCCTTGACTCGGACTTAGCCTAAATTGTGGTTTTCTTGCTGTAACTATTATCTTTGTTGGTTGCGCCACATATTTTCTTTGGGACTACGGAACGGTAGTCCGGTAGATCCCCCTGCATATTTACTTTGGGACTACGACACGGTATTCCGGTAAATTCCCCTGCAAATTTACTTCGGGACTACGGGACGGTATCCCTGTAGATCCCCCTGCACATCTACGTTTGGTAGTACGGAACGGTATTCCGGTAGATCCTCCCTGCTGATCGGGCCCAAGCCTGCACTACTATTGAGTAACGAGGATGGTCGATGCAGTTTTACCCAACTAGGTCGGGATCGAATCCACAGGGAGTTGATTTGTTTGGAGTTAGATTTATATCCAAGTCTAGATATGGGTTTTGCTCTTAATTACACTTCCACAAATGTTTGGTTTGTTTTCTAGTTCTACTTCTATTCTATAGCATGCAATATTTGAAACTAAGTACAATGTTTTTGTTGATGATTTTCAAGGGTTAAAAGGGACTAGGGTAGTGACTTCAACCTAGGTGGATATCTAATGGGTGTCACACCTCCTTTTTCACTACATCCCCGGAAGAGGGTATAATAAATGGAGTTTTTCCAATTAAAGGACAATCGAAACAGGATTTATTTAGTTAAAGAATTCAGAGTCGCCACTTGGGAGATTTATGGTGTCCCAAGTCACCGGTTCAAATCCCGAATCGAGGAAATGATTGACTCTGTATTACAGTCTGCGAACCAGAAATCCGGGTAAGGAATTTTGTTAACCCGGGAGAAGGTGTTAGGCACTCCCGAGTTCCGTGGTTCTGGCATGGTCGCTCAACTGCTATAATTGGCATTAATCTGATTTTAAGAACATTTTGAACCTATGTGCATTTTTAGCTTTGGAACCGCTTTTATTTATATTAAAGAAGATTTAACGTCGTCTAAAATATGTCTTTGGATCGCGTCACATGAAATGCACCCGCAATCCGAAACACATTTTGTTCAACGTTATAAGGATTTGGATTTGGGTCACATGAAATGCACACCCGAATTTAGGAAGGTAAACTATTAAAATGACGCGCCTAAAGCAACTACGCGTTTGCACTTTGCGGGGGCCACGGAAATTCAACTAAATGGCACGCCCGAATTCTAAGGATAAACAAGATTAATTAAATGAGGGCCATGCAATTGTCATTTTTTGTTTGGCATGGCGCACCTCGAATTATTCTAACCAAGTTACTAAATTAACTCCTGAAGGCCCTAAAATGTTTATATATTGCAATATGGTTAACCCCAATTATTCCAAGAGGCTTGATTAATTGACTAAAGGACATTGGAACCTCTGGGATCATTGCTTTAGGAATCAAATCTGATCGATTGGTGACAAAGGATTTGGGCCAGTCCATAGAATGAGCCTGGCCCAGCAAGAAAATAACGTATGGCAAGCACTGCCATTTCCAACGACTGAACTTCAAAGCCTTCGGCCCACGTTGAGCCCAAGTTAGACAAACAAAGGACCTTAATGTCCGACCCTAGGTCGAGTCCCTGCAAACCCAACTCAACCCCATAGTAGGAATTAGGCCTCAAATGACCATAATTAATTCGAAATCCCAAATACAATCACTGATATTCAATGTTAAACACAAATAGACCATTAATCATTCGAAATAACTGATATTCAACATCATCCAACCGAGTTTTCAAGCTGTGATTACACGTTTTATTTTTCCACTAATCTACTTACTAACATGGTTTTTCAGATTCAACATGCATATCTCAATATACCCTTTACACCTCTCACTTTAAATCCCCATTCTACATGTCTTCTAATAAAATAATTGATAGATAAAACAATGAGAAACTTAATAAAACCTGTTTATCCTAACATGCTAAATGCAGAACCCAGCCATAGGTTATTCACCATAACAGATTCTAATATGGACTCATGCCAATCATAGAGTATCTCCTAATTTGCTTTACCAATACAGCCCCCAACTTCAAAGACAAAACAAAAGGAACACACAGGGTAAAATCAAGCTGACTAAGAATCCGGCAACAAAATCATAAGAAGATCACATATACTAAGCTAGTGTCATCTAGACTTCAATTACAACCCCTATGGTGATAAATACATCAATCAAAAATCCAAACACGGTATGCTAATCACAAAAACTGAAGGAACAAAGATGAACTTCAATGAATCAGCACCACACTTCATCTTATTTCAATCCAAGCTTTGCATTACACATTAGGCGATGTCCATAAGGCTGAGTAATACCTGGAAATGAGAATAAAAGGGGGTAAGGTTCAGCAGTAGCAACAACAGGATTCAACAGCAGAAATGAACCGCGGAAACATCTTTAAACCAAAAACTGATGCTCAACGATCAAATTCCAAAACCAAAACTTCAAACCAAGCTTTTAAAACACCAGACTCGACTCATCTCAACCCAGATATCTTAGAAACTACTTCAGGAATTAGAAATTGAAGAGATCACAAAAAGAACTCGATGAAATAGTGACTTCAACAATCTTCAAACAAAATAACACCAAGCTCAATCCATTTCAAATCCTCAAACTATTTCAGAAATTAATTCAGGAGTTGAAGGCTTCAGAAATCAAAGGAAAGCAAAAAAAACTCAATGAAACAGTGGAAATTTTTGGGCCGTTTGATATTTCTAGAGTTCTATCACTGAAAACTCTGAATTATATTCTGATCCCCTAGAATGAAAGGTAAGAGGTCTTTATATAGGCATGCCTAAGGCAGCCCTAGCATAACTAACCAATTCCCTCTTTACCCCTTCTTTCTTGATTGTTTTACCCTTTTTACCCCTTTAAAATATCTGAAAACCCTCTGCTCTTTAACAAACCAGCTCTCATCTTATCCTCTACAGCCTTCCTCCTAACAGAAATGATTCCCTCACACCCTAAAATCCCTGAATTGACCCCAAATACCCATGTATTTACAATCTCTACCTGACCCTTAAGCCCCTTTAAGCTTCTAATTATTCAATTGTCCCCCTCCCCTAGGTTTCTTTGTTCAAATCAGCCCCTGCGAATCTTTAATGATTTATTGTGACAAACAACAAATCATCACGCCAATTTCACCAATCGGATCAAAATGAAGCAAACAACACTAAAAGTTGAATCCCTAGCAGACCTCAAATTCCACATTCACAAAACTAAAATTTTTTCTTCAGACTGTCAAACAATCTAAAACTAGGCAACTTTATGCAAACATGAAGGCAATTAAACGATTGAAATAAATTAACAACAAAACAAAGCAAATAGAGATGATTAAACTGACAACGTAACATCATGCATTATAGACTAGATTAATTAAACAAAAACCAAAATTAAACAGAACCCTAAAGACTCCAACCTTCAAGAAACTCTCACTTCATTTTACTGGTCAAAGAAAGAAACTAGGAAAAACCGGAATAATGGAGAGAAGAGGAACAAAGAAAAAGTGAAAAGGAATGAGTATACCTTGCTGAAAGCGGGCCAAACGTTCTTTTAATTATGCTTCAAACGACCAACAAAGGTCTTTTCCCTCAAAGGATCCGCTCTTGCATGGCTTTGACCGGATCACTTTGGAGGAAAGGACTTCTGAAAGTCTAAAGGGCTCGAACTTGGCCAAAACGGGGAAAACCCCCACTTCGATTTATGAATCTGGAATCTTGCTAGGGCTTCTTGAGCGAGACAGTGAGGTATTCATGGAGTGGAAAGTACAGGGACGTCTTGGGAAAGTTTCGGACCAATTTTGAGGAGATTAAAGTTTGGGGAGCCCAACCTTCGATCTGAAATTTGACGACCTTGAAGATGATTTGAAGGAAACGGTTTGGGGATTTGGGATGAGGAGACACAGGTGACTCTAGGGTGTAATTTTGACGGCGAAAGGAGGTGGCGCCGCCGGCGGGTGGTGGTGGGAATTTAGGGCGGCGGTCTCTAGGGTTCTGAGGAGAGGGTTTGAAGGAGACGAGTGGATGGGGGGTGGGGTGTTGTTAAGACATATATATATTTATTAGAGCCCACTTCAGGGCCGTTGGATCAAAGATCCTCGACGGTCCTGATCGCCCTTAAACGAAACGAGGTCGTTTGGATGGTGAGGGGAGAAGGTGGACCGGGTCAGGGTGGTTTTGGGCCGGGTATTGGGGCAGTTTGGACGGGTTTCAGGGGTGCAGGGGTTTGGGCTTGGAGATGATTTAATTAATTTGGCCCAAATCCCTTTTCTTCATTTCCCATTAATTCTTTTCCTTCAACACTCTTTTCTTTTCTCTTTCTTTTTTTTCTCTTCAAAAATTTAAGATTAAAAACAAACTTAAATTAATTCCTAGAACCTAATTGACCTAAAAACACTAATTAAACCTAAATGATAATTATCAAAATTAATTAACCAACAAATTAGAAGGAAAACTACTCAAAATTGAAGTTGGAATTAAAAGGTGCAAAATAACTTTTTCTTTGTGATTTTCCCTTTTTATAAAATAACTAATTACTAATTAATTCTTAAAATGCAAAGTTAAACCCTAAATGCACATGCAACACATTTTTTCTTTGTATTTTTCTAATTAAAATGCAAAGACAAATGCAAACAATTAACAAAAAATGCTACAAAAATTCACAAAATTGCAAATAATGGAAAAATTATTTTGTTTTGAATTTGTGGGAGTAATTCATATAGGGCAAAAATCACGTGCTCACAGCTGCCCCTCTTTGCTCGGAAACACGAAAAGTTTTCGTGCAAAGATAAAGTGAGCGGATACGATCGATTTTTGCCCGTTTGAATACTCCGTGAGAAGCATTTTTTGAAAAATTTGACCGCACCCTGATTCCGAGGTTGCCTACATATCCTTGGCTAAAAAGGAATCAGGTCAGTGTAGTTCAGGAAGGTCTGGTAGCTAGGACTACCATGAAGCTGTGATTTCACTGTTGTTGCTGCTGCTGCTACTGCTTACTGAACCCCCTTATTACACCATGTCAAAATAAAAAGAAGCTAGACTAGACTATGATCTATGCATTACAAGAATCCTATCTATATCTTCAAACTTGCTCTTGTGGTTCTTGTTGCCTTGTTGACTTGTATTCTCCCGGTGAAATCCCTTTGTTACCGACTTGAATTGTAATCTGAGATGTTTTCCCTTTCTCCAGGGGGACGCCTGATTGCTGAACTCGAATTGTACTTTGAGATGCTTTCCCTTTCTCCAGGTGGACGCCTGACTGCTGAACTTGAATGTATTCCTGTGCTCTCCAGGTGGACGCCTGATTGCTGAACTTGAATGTATTCCCGTGCTCTCCAGGTGGGCTCCTGATTGCTAAACTTGAAATGTATTCCCATGCTATCCAGGCGGGCTCCTGACTGCTAAACTTGAAATGTATTCCCATGCTCTCCGGGCGGCTCCTGACTGCTAAACTTGAAATGTATTCCCATGCTATCCAGGCGGCTCCTGACTGCTAAACTTGAAATGTATTCCCATACTCTCCAAGCGGGCTCCTGATTGCTAAACTTGAAATGTATTCCCATGCTATCCAGGCGGTCTCCTGACTGCTAAACTTGAAATGTATTCCCATGCTCTCCAGGCGGGCTCCTGATTGCTAAACTTGAAATGTATTCCCATGCTCTCCAGGCGGGCTCCTGATTGCTAAAACTTGAACTGCTTCTCCCTGTTCTCCAAGTGGGTACCTGATTTCAACAAAAATAGACAAAACAAAGAAAATTTTCTTCCCCGGTTTGGTAGCTGGGCACATAGTGAGTGTTAAACTGAATTCTTCTACCAACTATTACTAAGAATTTGTAACCTAGGTCCTATTATCCAGGGAGGTCCTGACAACTCTTAATTAAACGACAATTATAAATCTAAGTTATATCTTCTAAAGATGTGGCTTTCGCTAAATCTTGTTATCTAAGAGGGTCTTAAACTACTCCCCATTATCCGGGAGGGTCCTGACAATTCTTAATTAAACAACAATTTTAAATCTAAGTTATATCTTCTAAAGGTATTATTTTCGCTACATCTTGTCATCTAACAGCAATCTTAAAGCTAGGTCCCATTATTCAGGAGGGTCCTGAAAATCAAAATCAAGTCTTATCTTAAAAGTGACAATTCTTACGGCTGAATCATAATTTCCTACAGCAAAACTTACGCTAAATCTTGTTATCTAATGGAAATCTTAAAGCTAAGTCCCATTATCCAGGAGGGTCCTGAAAACTCCTAATTGGATCCTATCTTAAACATGCAAACTTTGGAGCCAACTTATATTCCTTTGGGGTATATTTATGCTAAATTATGCTACTCATGATTGTTTTGAAATTTAAACTAGGTCCCATTTTCCAGGAGGGTCCTGAGAACTCCTATATCTCAAACATGCAAACTTTTAAGCCAACTTATATTCCTTGGGGTACATTTATGCTAGATTTGCTACTTATGACTGTTTCGATTTTTAAACTAAGTCCATTTTCCAGGAGGGTTCTGAGAACTCCTAATTGAATCCTATCTTAAACGTGCAAATTTTGAAGCCGACTTATATTCCTTTGGGGTATATTTATGCTAAATTATGCTACTTATGGCTGTTTTAAAATTTAAACTAAGTCCCATTTTCCAGGAGGGTCCTGAAAATTTACGGTCATACCTGTCTGGTGCTTGCCTTTCTTTACGGAGGGTTTCTCCGAAACAATGAAACTTTCTGCCCCTGTTTCAATCAAAGAAAAATCTTGTCAGTTTAAAAATATGGTGGTTGGTTTGTGGCCTTGACTTTTGAGGGCGATTGCTCCTTCACTTCCCATGATAACTGATTTCCACTCGAAGACCTTGCTTGTTTATTGACTAACCACTTTCTCTGCCGTCCTTGTCACAGAAAATACCCCGTCTCCGTTTAGACCCAATTCCCTCTATCTGTTGCATCGCTCATGAACTGACATTTACCAACCTTTGTGTTTCACATGAATCCCAAGGCACGTCAATTGCCACCCCCTCAGTGTGTATGCTATTCTTTCTCGACTTAAACTACTGGTCTTGGCCTTGATGTCTGTTGCTCCTTCACTTGCCACGATAACTTTGATTTCTGCTTGGAAGACCTCGCTTGTCACTGGCTAAACACCTTTTGTCAATCTTACCACAGAAAATACATCATCTCCGTTCAAACCCAATGTCCACTATCTGTTGCATTGCTCATAAACCAACATTTACCAAACCTTTGTGTTTCACATGAATCTTAAAGCACGTCAAATGCCACCCAATCGGTGCATATGCTGTTCCTTCTTGACTTAAACTACTGGCCCTGGCCTTGAGGTCTGTTGCTCCATCGCTAGCCATGATAACTTCGATTTCTTCTTGGAAGATCTTGCTTGTCACTAGTTTACCACTTTCTCTGTCAATCTTATCACAGAAAATACCTTTGATCCGTTCCCCCTAGCCCTCCTTCTGTTGCATTGTCCATGAATTGATATATACCAAGCCTTTGTATTTCACACGAATCCCAAAGCATGTTGATTGTTACCAGCTCAGTGCGCTTGTTGTTCTTTCCGGACTTATGACGCTTTGATGTGCTAACCAAATCCCGTTTTGTGCAATTGGAAAGCTGATGGCAAATTTTGAAGTCATTTCTCACTTGTTCTGACCCAACAGACTCAGGAAGAGGAAGTAAACAAGACAAAAGGAACAGAGTAGAGGATAATGGAAAGAAATGATTCCTAACAAGAAAACTACAAAGTAGAAACCTATCGGATGTGGATACCAACTCTAATGACCATGGCATGCACCTGCGGCCTATTCTGTCAAGCAAATCTGATGTTCAGCTCTTGTCGTAACTTTTTGCCGTGAAACTGGGCTTCAATGCTCCGCTTATCCAATCTAATTCACAATCCTTATTCGACTTGTAGTGCCCGAAGGGTTTTCACCATCAAGCCTCTCTCATTTTGGTCTTTCTCTCAACTCACCGTCGCCTTATGGTGCCCGTGAAGGTTTTCACCAATAACACTCTCTCATTTTTGATTTCTCTCAGCTTTCATCGCCTTGCGGCCCGTGAGTGTCGCCCCTGATATGATTCACCTCTACTTGCTCGACTTGGCATCTCTCGAAGACTGATCAGAAGGTCTTTCTTTGGACTGTAACGTGGGCTTTTTGGATAGGGTTAGAAAGAAAGGGTATCAAAGGCTCAAAACAATTCAAATGGGTTCAAAATTACAACTTTCGGAATCAGATTTCTTACAACAATCACAACTTCTTCCCCAGTTTCTTTGCTTGGGGACTTTTGGATTTTTACTTTCATGGGACCGAACCGTGAGGCTGCCTACGTATCCCTAAAAGGAATCAGGTCGAACGTAGTTCATGTCATAGGAATTACTTTGTTGCTGTGATTTTTCTTTTCTTTTTCTTCCTCTTTCTCTTCTTTTCTTTTCCTTCTTCCTTTTCTCTTTGTTGTCTTGTTGTTCTTTTTTTTTTCTTCTCTTTTTTCTCTCTTTTTCTTCTCTCTCTTTTCATTCTTTTTCTTTTCTCTTTTTCCTTTACTTATCTTTCACGCTTGCGTTTCTGATCTTTGCTACTGATTCCAAAAGAGGGGTATGAAAGGAAATAAATAAGGCTCAAAGGGGGTAACAAAGGATAAAGTGTTTAGATAGCAGAACAAAATGCCTTCGTCATTCCAATCTTCAAAACATGCCAAGTACAAACAACACAATTAAACAAACCAAAGAAATCATGCATAATATCTTCTGACTACATGAGGATTGATAACCATATCCACACATTTGTATTCTACATCTGTTAAATACAAAGCACCACTGGACAACACTTGTTACCACGAACGCCCTTGCCAATTTGGGACAAACCTGCCTTTAGCTTCAACCTGATGCGGCAGGATGCGTTTCAATAGTGTTGCTTTATATTCTATCTTCCCCAGTTTCACATGGTTCGGGATTCAAATGATCTCAAAATGTCCAAATTTGTTCTTATTTCCCTCAAGTGTCCCAATCATCTTCAAAATTGTTTCAATGCTTCATGAGTAAACTAACTTTTAAGACCAGGTCTAGAATTTTGCATGCATGTCATGTCATTAGAACTAGCATGAAAAGAACTATAAAAGGAGAAGAGAACTAAACAGAAATGACTAGAAATAGCAGAAAACAGAGAATTGCATTAGACAGACGGTGAAAGAGTTTGGACAACAAAACAAGCACAATAAACTGGGGTACCACCCTAGAACAAACTTAGACAACACTAAATGAGATACTACGACCAAAGGAACTAGACAAAATAAAAGGATAGAAGGGTTTGAGTCACAAGACAATATCCAGATTACAACCCTGAAATAACTTGGACAACAGAAATGACAACAAACTAAGCCACCAAAGCTCCTCTCCGGCTAACCAAGAAAAGAGCGTCTTTCCAATCCTCAAACTCAACATCTCAGCCACTGACTTCTGCATCAACAATACTAGGAACTTCACAAGTCTTCATCACATTGTTCTTAACAAATTGCTTTTGGGTTCCTTTCGCCGGCTTATTTTTTTAAGGTCAACCTCTGATAGCGCTGAAAGCTTAGTAGCATGTGGGCCTCCGAGGCTCCCAGAAGAATTCTCACATTCCTTTTCAAAATAAATCATACCCACCATGTGCGCCTCATTATGCACAGGCAATGGACTTTGGCTGGTGTCTGCTGCATCCGGATTTTGCACGACAATGTCGCCTGCATCAATAAGCTTCTGAATCGCATTCTTCAGATTCCAACACTTCTCTATGTCATGCCCCGGGGCATCTGAGCAATATGCGCACCTTTGAGAAAAATCAAACTTCTTTTGTAGAGGGTTTGGCATTTTTATCTGGGTCGGCTTCAACATGTCCAATTTCCTTAGCCTCTGGAACAGACTGGCATATGACTCTCCCAATGGAGTGAATGTTTTCTTTCTCGGCAACCTCTCATTCTTAAATTCTTGATTGGGCCGGAAACCTGATCTAGGAGGTTTTCGGTAGGCTCGTGGAGGTGGATGGGCATTTTGTGGAGCTGGGTACTGGGAAAGTGATGTACAACTTTGGGAGTTCTGTGGAGAGAAGTGACATTGGGGAGGGTCATCTGGTGCACAAGGATATCCACGGGGGCGATGTCGAGGCTGGAAGTGTTGAGCAGGAAGGCCCATCAGATCATCTTTTCTATTTCTCTTTCTTCCATCCAAACTTACTGGGATGTTTTGAATGTCTTTCGTAGTATCTTTCAATGCAGAATAACTTATGATTTTGCCTGACTTGATTCCCTCTTCTACCATTTCCCCCATTTTCAACACATCATTGAAAGGCTTTCCCACGGCCGGGATCAAATGACTGAAGTAGGTGGGCCCCTGAGCTTGTAGGAAAAGCTCAACCATTTTTTTTTCACCAATCGGGGAACTGACTCGAGCAGCTTGCTCCCTCCATCTGAGCCCAAACTCCCTAAAGCTTTCCTCTGACTTCTTTTCCATTTTAGATAGGGAGGAGCGGTCTGGGGTAACGCCCGATTTGTATTGAAAGTATCGAACAAAATCTTGAGCCATGTCACCCAATGTAGGCCATTTACCAACATCTTGGCGATTATGCCATTCCAAAGCTGCCCCAGTCAAGCTCTTACTGTAATATGCCATCAACAGATCATCTTTCTCTCCAACACTTCTCATTTTACTGCAATAGACCCTCAGGTGGGCTACCGGATCTCCACACCCATCATACAAGTTAAATTGTGGCACTCTAAATCCCGCGGGCAGGCGAACGTCAGGGGACACAGGCAGTTCTTTGTAAGCCATGCTACCCTGGTCTCCCATTCCTTGCTTGTTCTTCAAGGACTGTTCTATGCCTTTCAGCCTCCTAGGTATCCCATCTTTCCCTTCTCTTCCTGTGAACTTTTCATTTTCAACATGAGGCTCATCCCGCGGGCCCTGTTTGTATGAGTAGGGAACCTTGTGGGCAACCTCTGAGGG
Source organism: Nicotiana attenuata (assembly GCF_001879085.1). Classification (NCBI taxonomy): domain Eukaryota; kingdom Viridiplantae; phylum Streptophyta; class Magnoliopsida; order Solanales; family Solanaceae; genus Nicotiana; species Nicotiana attenuata. The sequence goes on along the minus strand of NW_017671056.1, from coordinate 313,284 downwards.
GTAATATTGGGCATCATGACCTTTGAGTGAGTATTCGTTGTTGGGAATAGTGGATATGACAGGGGGGCAATTTTGGGGAGAGGTAATTGGAGGACGAGTGATGGAGCTACTAGGGTGGTTGGGAAAGCTGTGATAAGCGGGTGTATCTGGAGAGTATGGAGGATCATCTAGCATTGTGTCCGGAATTTGGGTAAGGGCAGCATCTAGGAAGTTAGGTGGTGGCGGGGGTGATGTCTTCCCAGTCATCCAGGCCTGATACATGTCCGCCATGTGTTGTCTTAACATCCTTACCTCATCGGCCAAACTAGTGTCCTGTTCAACCAACTGCTTTCGGGCATCGGTATCAACCAACCCAATTTTGTTGTTGTCCGCCATCGCCTTTTGACTTTATGTTATGGAGAGGAGTTACTACTTCAGGAACCACAAACCAACCACCTTTCTGTACTGATATGTCAACAACAAACTTGTTAGTGATTAGAGCTTAACAGATAGGCAACCGCACATTGGGGAATGTAATGCACCTAAGCAGTTAACCATTTCTATCATGCATTTGACGGTTGCTTGCGTCATCCCGGCTTTCCCTATTTTCATTTGCAACTTCTTTTTCTTTTTCTATTTTTTCTTCTCTTTTCATTCTTGCCTTCGCTTTCTCTTTGTTTTTATTCTCTCATTTCTCCCTCTTGTTTTGCCATTGTTTCCTTCTCTCGGTTTCTTATTTTCTCTCTTTTCTTTTCCTTTCCTCTCTTGTTTTTCCTCTTTTTTTTATCACTCGTTTTCTTTCTTTTGGTTATGGTCGAATCCTATGGAGATTGCCTACATATCATGACCCCGATGAATCAGACCGAGCGTAGTTCTGGGAGATAAGTACAAAGAAAAAAAACAAAATATTTTTGGGATTTCAAATTTCCATAAGGTAAAACAGTTTTGATTACAACCACAAAAAGACTCGAAAAGGGGAAAATTAACAGACTCCGACTTAAAACAAGACCAACAGACTCTGACAACAGATTCGAAAACCAACTAACATACTCTAATAAAAGAAAATACAGACTTTGCAAACAGACTAAAAGACTCCAGTGAAAATCATGAATACATTAGTGCCTCTAATGCTCCTGGGGCCCGCGGGACATCATTCGTTCTCGCCACGGGCCTACGCGCTAAATCCCCTTGGAGGTGGTAGAGATCTTCCATTATCCGGCGAACAAAGGTCATTATAGTGGCAAAGAACATGGATCTAGTCATGCCCTCACAACTACTGCACTTCATCGCGATGTAGTCGGCGATCCTTCTGACTCTCTCTCTTATGACACTCTTTTCTTGCAACAAACACCCAGTCTGCTGGGTCCTGGCTTCCAAAGTTTGTTCAGCTTCTTGATTCTGTTCTTGAAGTTGTAGCAAATCTCTTTCTAAATGTGCCATTGCTGCATAACAGTGTTCTCTTTCAGCCTTAAAGTCTTTCGCCTGCTTGATCATTTTGTTCTTAACGATGATGACCCTTTTCTTCAACCCCGCAACCTCATTGTCATATTTCTCTTTCAACTGTTTAACCAAGCGCGCCCGCTCCTGCGCATTCTTGGCCAATTTTGTTTGAGCCCTAGCTAGTTCACCCTCTGCTTTGTTCAGATCAAAACTATATTCACCCACTTTCTGCCTAAGGTTACCTATAAGCTTTCCATCTTTTGCACTTCTGGCGGGGTTTTCATCTGCTGTTTTCATTTCTCGAATCTGGGCTTGAAGGGACTCATTTTCTTTGGCTAGCTTTTTCTTTTCACCCTCGTCCGCCGCGGCTTGCAAACCATTCTCGAATTGAAGATCCTGTGTCTCTTGACGACTCTTGGTGCAACCAGATACTTGTGTCTCAGAGGAATCTCAGCGCTCCCAATATATCCGGCTATTTCTTCCAAAGTTGGGGGTGAGTTCAAAATTTGAGAAATAAAACACGTTGTGGGCCGGGTCCCAGAATGTAACCAACGCCTTTATGATGTCCCCTCTAGGCCTGATCTTCAGCAACCCGGTAAGACCTCCCAAGTATAGATTGCCCTTATCTTGCTCCGATTTACCCAAATCCTCCCACCACATATGCAACTCCAAAGGGATCTTGCTCATGATTGTTACTGGCAAACCTTGACCTGTGCTCATTTTGTACATTTATTAAAGTGTTTTTAATTAAGAGAAAAACTATGACTCATTTTGACTCAAGAAGAATAACACCATTTTTTCAAAAAGTTTATTTCAAACTAAAACCCAGTTGTTGCAAATACGGCCTTTCAGCACTTAGGGGAAGAAGATTTTAAGGCTGTGCCTGCCAACTGGCCAAAAATTAAAAAAATGACCAAAGGTGGTTGTTCTTGCCAAAACAGCCTTTCGGCGCCCTTTTAGGGACATTCGACTATTTTTGACAAGAATGGCATCACCTTACCTATTTACCATAAAAATAAAATATTGCTCTTTTTGGGCTAATTTTGCAAAAGGGAAGTTGGACCCGATGAGGGTTGCCTACGTATCCCACGCCCTGTGGGAATCAAACTGGCGTAGTTCGGGCAAATAAAACAAAACCAACTATTTTTGAAGACAAAACCTTTTCCTTTTTTCTTTTTTTGTTCATTTTTCTCAAAAATTCGGCAGAGTTTCAGTACCATTTGGACATTGGTTTTTTTTCTTTCAAAAAAGGTGATTAACTCACTTAACCTTTACATTGCTATTTTCTTTTTCAAACTCTCCCCTTTTCAAAAGCTGGTCAGCATGCAAACCCGAAGCAAATAAATGCACAAGTAGCACGTAAAATATGCATCAGGATGGTGTTTGATTCTGGGTACACCTGTCCTAGACGGACCCAACCCCTGTGTTGAGTCCCCTAAGTCAAATGCACATGATGCAAACAAACGTTCCTACTAGGGATCCGGCATGAGGCTGAGTTATTCTAGGTTAAGAACCTAGGTTTATTGTTCTAGACCTGGCTTACCAGCGGACAACTCGAGCCGGGGGGGAGGGGGGGGGCAGCGTACCGGGAATACAGAAGCTTCGCCGGCTTTGCAACTTGTCCGAACCTCGTTCTAAATTTGGGAATTGAGTCTAATAGAAGAGAAGCTACACAAAGTGCACCCTTCTCCATGATTTAGAAAACTCAGAGAGAGGAAGGGTTTCAGAGCAGTTTATATATAGTTCAACAATATCAAAGCGGTAAAAAGCAACATTTAGCACATTAGGCTCAAACATGTGAATAAAACCAGATAATAAATAAAGCCAAATATAACAATTATTCCAAGCTCGAATTCTTGAACCCTGAACCCGAAGTTCTGGGTTCTTTTTCGCAGCAGAGTCGCCAGAGCTGTCACACCTCCTTTTTTACTACACCCCGGAGAAAGGTATAATAAAGGAGTTTTTCCAAATAAAGGACAATCGAAACGGGATTATTTAATAAAAAAAGATTCAGAGTCGCCACTTGGGATATTTATGGTGTCCCAAGTCACCGGTTCAAATCCCGAATCGAGGAAAAGGTTGACTCTGTATTACAGTCCGTGAACCAGAAATCCGGGTAAGGAATTCTGTTAACCCGGGAGAAGGTGTTAGGCATTCCCGGGTTCCGTGGTTCTAGCACGGTCGCTCAACTGTTATGAATGGCCTATTATCTGATTTTAAGAACATTTTGAACCTATGTGCATTTTTAACTTTAAAAACCGCTTTTATTTATTTTAAAGAAGATTTAACGTCGTCTAAAATATGTCTTTGGATCGCGTCACATGAAATGCACCCGCAATCCAAAACATATTTTATTCAATGTTATAAGGATTTGGATTTGGGTCACATGAAATGCACACCCGAGTTTAGGAAGGTAATATTATAAAAATAACACGCCTAAAGCAACTACGCGTTTTTAACTTTGCGAGGGCCATGGAAATTTGCTAAATGGCACGCCTCGAATTCTAAGGATTTTAAAATCAATTAAATGAGGGCCACACATTTAGGATTTTTGTTTGGAGCGGCGCACCTCGATTCCATTTTAAAGGGTATTCAAACTAAAATTCGGAGGGGCCATAACTATTGTGTTACCTAATATGTCTCACTTCCGATCTAATTTTGAGATATTCTAGCTTAATTAAAGAAAAAGCCCAAGGGAACTCAAGAAATATTTTATGTTAAAGTTAAGCCCAAAACAGAATAAGTGACAAAGGTCCATTTCCCTTAGGGTTGAGCCCTATAACGTATCATAGCTGCAGAACTAATGACCTTAAATGATTTGGGCCAACCTCAAAAGCAGGCCCAATTTGACAATATTAGAGCTGAGAAAGTGAGGACTCAGGATCGAGTCCCTGTGGTTGCATTCAGGACCAACATTGATTAATAGGGGATCAACATCAAGTACTACCAACTACCAGTAAGACAAATCAATTTCAATTCTTCAGGCTTGGGCCTGAATGAGCCCAAGTCTCGATGAAACATGGAAAGCCCAAAGAATGTACCCTGAACGAATGGTTACTGCCTATGATACCATTTTCTAAGTGTTGATTTTTGAAGGCAATTTATGATGAAATGATGAACAAACTCCCAATCAATTTTCGAATTATAAGCTTAAGCAAACAAGTTGATGAAGCCATGAACGGTATTACGATTTACACATGAAGAGTACTTGAAATCTACTCTAAGGTCTTGCTTCCAGCTTTCAATTTACCAGTTCAAATCTTCCTAACCAGCAAGTTATAAATTAACCACACCTTGTTGTAGATCTCTATCACTTTTCAATTTATTTTTCTTTTTTTTTAAAAAAAAAAACAGAAGAATCCAAGGAAAACATAACTGCTACCTCCTTCAGAACAAAACAAAAATCTGAGGAAATTTTGGAGGCAAATGAGTGCTCATTTTTATATTTACAAACTCCAAACAGTAGATGAGGAATCAACAGCCAACACTTAATCTTTTGATAAATTTAAATAAGACTCAAAGCTAGAACATGAATGATCTTACCACAGCATTACTAATATAACATTCTAAAAGATGCACCCAAAAACAAGTTGAATCAGCAAATAACAGGCAAAATCCAATCACAATTATCCTGAAACTTCAATTCACATCACAGTCCCTCTTGTACATGCCATAATAATAAATTTAGGTCATTATACTAATTGACACACTTTAAGGTTGAATATTACAAGCATAAATGAGTAGGAACAGAAGGAATGAGATTCAACATGGATTTCATCATTCTTATTCAAATTTCAAAGCCAGACTTCAAATACACCTAGGTGATGTCCATGGAATTTTGGAGAATACCTGGTACAACAAATAAACAAGGAAAATCTAAGTTTAAGAAGGATCAAACAGCAGTAACCCAGCAACAGCAATTCCAGCAATTAAAACCCAGGAAATCAACTCAAAACCCAATGAAAGATTAACCCTCAACCAAGCTTGAACCAAAACTTTCAACAATCAATCCATTTTGAATATCAGGATGGGAATTTTGTTTTTCAAAAGTAAAATAAATCACTGAAGTTTCAATGGAACAGTAGAACTCTTTTTTGCCCTTTTTGTATTTTTCTGGAATTCTATCTCCGATTCTCTTAGGTCTGTTTTGGTCTCTTCCGTCTAAATTCTCAGATTTTTATCTCTTAAGGTCTCTTAGGTCTGATTTTTCAGATTTTACCTCTTCCGCTCTCTCTTGGTCTGATTTCTTCCCAAGATCTGCTCTAAAATTTGCCTTGAATGTCAAGTTTAGGTGCCTTTATAGGCAAGATTCTAGGGCAGCAGAAAAATTTCAGTTTTTGCCCATTAAACCTTTTCCAATTTTGTTTTTGCTACTTAAACCCTCCACAACACCTATTCCTCAAACCAACATAATGGAATATCACTACAACTGTACAACTTTACCAATTTAACTATACAGCGAGACCAACCTAGGTGTTCCATGAAACACCAACAACCAACATAATCCAACAAGTTAATAAAATGAAGCTACAAAATAAATAATTCTTCAATAGGAAAATCAACAGTTAACATGAAACAATTAGACATGGAAGCATCGATAAGCAAGTAGCAATTAAAGCAGGAAAGCAAGATATAGGGAAACGGGGAAAGGAAGCAGGATAAACAAGTAATTTGGTGATGCATAGGTACTCGTCACCACACCTATATGCCACACACATGATATCTCACATAGCAGGCAAGTCGGGGATCCCTAATCCCTCAAGTCAAGGTTAGACCAAACACTTACCTCAAGCCAACGGGTATTTCAAAGCTCAATCACCGCTTAACCTCTCGATTCCACCACTAATTCACTCGTATCTAGCCATAATTAACTTAATAACATCAATAAATGCTAAAGAAACCAATTCTAATGCAAAATCAAAGATTTTCCAACATTTTTCCCCAAAAGTCAAAAATCGACCCCGGGCCCGCTTGGTCAAAACTCGAAGTTCTGACCAAAATCCGATTACCCATTCACTCCTGAGCCCGGATATGCAATTGGTTTTAGAATCCGACCTCAATTTGAGGTCTAATTCCCTAAATTTCGAAATTCTCAATTTCACCCAAAAACACCCAATTTCCCATGAAAATCCCTAGATTTTGTGATGAAATCTTGTAAAAAGATGGAATAGATTGAAAGAAATGAGTTGGAAATTGTTTACCTATGATTTAGGGAAGAACTCTTCTTTAGAAAATCGCCTATGGGAGCTTAGGATTTAAAAATTTGAGAAATGAGTTCAAAATCCCGTGTAAGTCATGTTTTGATCAGTTGCAGATGTTGCATTTGCGACAGGAGCTTCGCAAATGCGAACCTGCTACATGTCTGCTACTGTCGCAATTGCGAACCTTTGGTCGCAATTGCGAAGGTTGCCCCTCCCTGATGACTTCGCAAATGCGAAGGTATGTTCGCAAATGCGAACAATGCTGCCCAGGGCTTCTTCGCAATTGCGATAAAACCCTCGCAATTGCCAAGCCTGTGGAGCTCGCAAATGCGAAGCCTGATCTCGCAATTGCGAGATCAGAGGCCTGCAAGAAATACCATATGCAACCGCAGATTTTCTAAGTCCAAACTCACTCCGTAGCCTATCCAAAACTCACCCGAGCCCTCGGGGCTCCAAACCAAACATGCAGTCTTTAAACATCATACGAACTTGCTCGCGTGATCAAATCGCCAAAATAACATCTAGAACGATGAATTCAACACCAAAACTCATGAAATTTTCAAGATAGTTCAAACTTTCTAATTTCTCAACCGATGGTTCGATTATCACCAAATTTCATAGATAAGGCTTAAATATTATAACGGACCTGTACCGGGATCCGCAACTAAAATACGGGCCCGATACCAACAATATCAAATATTACTCAATTTTCAAAAACCAACATATTTTTCAGTTAACAATTTTTCTTCAAAAATTCATTTCTCGGGCTAGGGACCTCGGAATTCGGTTCCGGGCATACGGCAAGTCCCATATTTTACTACGTACCCTACGGGACCATCAAATTACGGGTCCGGGTCCGTTTACCAAAAATATTGACCGAAGTCAACTTTAATCAATTTTAAAGGAAAAATTCAATATTTTTCTTAAATTTCACATAAAGGCTTTCCGAAAATGCGCCCGGACTGCACACGCAAATCGAGGAGAAAGAAAATGATATTTTCACGGCCTCGGAACCCGAATTCGGATTCTAAAACAAAAGATGACCCCTTGGGTCATCACATTCTCCACCTCTAAAACAACCGTTCGTCCTCGAACGGACATAGAAAAGTACCTGAGTCGGCGAAAAGATGGGGATACTGACTCCGCATATTGGACTCGGACTCCCAGGTAGCTGCCTCTACAGGCTGACCTCTCCACTGAACACGAACCGAAGGATAACTCTTCGATCTCAACTGACGAACCTATCGGTCTAGGATAGCTACCGGCTCCTCCTCATAGGTCAAATCTCAGTCCAACTGGACAGTGCTGAAGTCTAACACGTGGGATGGATCGCCGTGATACTTCCGAAGCAAGGACACATGAAACACTGGATGCACAGCTGATAAACCCGGTGGCAACGCAAGTCTGTAAGCCACCTCTCCCACTCGATCAAGGATCTCAAAAGGTCCAATGAACCTAGGGCTTAGCTTGCCCTTCTTTCCAAATCTCATCACGCCCTTCATGGGCGACACTCGAAGCAACACTCGCTCTTCGACCATGAATGCCACATCACAAACCTCGGTCGGCATAACTCTTTGCCCTGGACTGAGCTGTATGAAGCCTATCCTGGATAATCTTAACCTTATCCAAGGCATCCTATACCAAATCTGCACCCAACAATCGAGCCTCCCCTGGCTCAAACCATCCAACTGGCGATCGACACCGTCTACCGTATAATGCCTCATAGGGAGCCATCTGGATGCTCTACTGATAGCTCTTGTTGTAGGCAAACTCTGCTAACGGCAAGAACTGATCCCAAGAGCCTCCAAAGTCAATAACACAGGCGCGAAGCATATCCTCCAAAATCTGAATAGTACGCTCTGACTGTCCGTCCGTCTGAGGATGAAATGCGATGCTCAACTCGACCCGCGTACCCAAATCACGATGTACTGTCCTCCAGAAATACGAGGTAAACTGCGTAGCTCGGTCTGAAACGATAGACACGGGCACACCATGAAGGCGAACAATCTCCCGGATATAGATCTCGGCTAACCGCTCCGAGGAATAGGAAACTGCTACAGGAATGAAATGCGCTAACTTAGTCAGCCTATCAACAATAACCCATACTGCATCAAACTTCCTCTGAGTCCGTGGGAGTCCAACAACAAAATCCATAGTGATACGCTCCCATTTCCACTCGGGAATCTCAATCTGCTGAAGCAAACCACCAGGTCTCTAATGCTCATACTTTACCTGCTGACAATTCAAACACCAAGCTACATATGCAACAATATCTTTCTTCATTCTCCTCCACTAATAATTCTGCCGCAAGTCCCGATACATCTTGGCGGCGCCCGGGTGAATAGAATACCGGGAACTATGGGCCTCCTCTAGAATCAACTCACGTAGTCCATCCACGTTTGGCACACAAACTTGACCCTGCATCCTCAAAACTCCATCATCTCCAACTGTAACCTGCTTGGCACCACTGTGCCGGACTGTGTCCCTAAGGACAAGCAAATGAGGATCATCATACTGCCGCTCCCTGATATGCTCAAATAATGAATACCGAGCGACTATACAAGCTAGAACACGGCTAGGCTCAGAAACATCCAACCTTACAAACTGATTGGCCAAAGCCTGAACATCCAAAGCAAGTGGTCTCTCACCGACTGGAATATATGCAAGGCTACCCATACTAGCCGACTTCTTGCTCAAAGCATCGGCCACCACATTGGCCTTCCCTGGATGATACAAGATGGTGATATCATAGTCTTTCAATAGCTCCAACCACCCCCTCTGCCTCAGGTTTAGCTCCTTCTGCTTGAACAATACTGCAGACTCTTGTGATCCGTGAACACCTCACATGACACGCCATTTAAATAATGCCTCCAAATCTTCAGCGCGTGAACAACGGTTGCTAGCTCCAAATCATGAACTGGATAATTCTTCTCGTGAATCTTCAACTACCGCGAAGCATATGCAATAACCTTGCCATTCTGCATCAACACCATACCAAGTCCAATTCGAGATGCGTCATAATATACAGTATATGGTCCTGAACCTGTGGGCAAAACCAACACCGGCGCCGTAGTCAAAGCTGTCTTGAGCTTCTGAAAGCTCGCCTCACACTCGTCCGACCACCTGAATGGCGCACCCTTCTAGGTCAACCTGGTCATCGGGGCTGCTATAGATGAAAATCCCTCCACAAACCGACGGTAATAACCCGCTAAACCCAAGAAACTCCGGATCTCTGTAGCTGATGTGGGTCTAGGCCAGTCCTTGACTGCCTCAACCTTCTTAAGATCCACCTGAATACCCTCTGTTGATACAACGTGACCCAGGAAAGCAACTGAACTCAACCAAAACTCGCATTTTGAAAACTTAGCATATAACTGATTGTCTCTCAGAGTATGAAGAACGACTCGAAGATGCTGCTCGTGATCCTCTCGGTTGCGGGAGTAGATCAAAATATCATCAATGAAGACAATCACGAAGGAATCCAAATAAGGCCTGAACACCCGGTTTATCAAATCCATGAATGCTGATGGGGCATTTGTCAACCCGAATGACATCACTAGGAACTTATAATGCCTGTACCGAGTGCGAAAAGCTATCTTAGGGACATCGGATGCCCTAATCCTCAACTGATGGTAGCCAGATCTCAGATCAATCTTCAAAAATACCTTGGCACCTTGAAGTTGATCAAACAAATCATCAATCCTCGGCAATGGATACTTGTTCTTGATGGTGACTTTGTTCAACTATCGATAATCTATGCACATCCTCATCGATCCATCCTTCTTCTTAACAAACAACACCGGCGCACCCCAGGGCGAGACACTAGGTCTAATAAAGCCCTTATCAAGCAAGTCTTGCAACTGCTCCTTCAATTCTTTCAACTCTGGCGGGGCCATGCGATACGGAGGAATAGAAATGGGCTGAGTGCCCGGAGCTAAATCAATGCAAAATTCAATATCCCTGTCGGGTGGCATCCCCGGCAGGTCTGCAGGAAATACCTCTGGAAACTCCCGAACAACTGGTACAGAATCCATAGAAGGAAACTCAGCACTAGAATCACGAACATAAGCCAAATAAACCAAACACCCCTTTTCAACCATACGTCGGGCCTTCATATATGAAATAACTCTGCTGATAGAATAACCAGGAGCCCCTCTCCACTCTAATCGAGGGAACCCCGGCATATGTAAGGTCATGGTATTGGCGTGACAATCCAATATAGCATGATAAGGTGACAGTCAATCCATCCCCAAAATGACATTGAAACCCACCATATCGAGAAGTAGGAGATCTACACTAGTCTCAAGACCCCCAATAACAACCACACACGAACGATAGACACGATCTACAACAATAGAATCCCCTACTAGCGTTGACACATACACAGGAGCACTCAAAGAATCACGAGGCACAACCAGATATGGGGCAAAATAAGATGACACATAGAAGTATGTAGACCCTGGATCAAATAGAACTGAAGCATCTCTACTGCAAACTGAAACCGTACCTATGATAACTGCATCGGAGGACTCAGCCTCAGGCCTAGCTGGAATAGCATAACATCGGGGCTGGGCGCCACCACCCTGAACCACATCCCTGGGATGACCTCCTGCTGGCTGGCCTCCACCTCTAGCAGCCTGGCCTCCACCTCTAATGGCCTGACCTCCACCTCTAGCGGGCTGAACCCGACCTTTGTCTCCCTAACCCCTACCTCTAGCTGGCTGGGCAGGCGGTGTTGTAATCATGGCACGAGAACTCTGCTACTGTGACTGAACAACCACTAACCTCGGACAAGCCCTCCGAATATGCCCATACTCACCACACTCGAAACATCCATCTGAATACTGCGGCTGAGGAAACTGAGACTGACCCTGACGGGCCGATTGACCACGATAATAACTCTGAAGAGGAGGTGCTCTGATGGGAGCTGGTGGTGCACTATAAGATGGATGCCCTAAAGGAGGTACATAAGGACCATGACTCCCTGAAGCTCCATGGGATGCCTGAAGCGCTGAATGAAACGTCCTGGGATGATGTCCCCTACCAAAAGTACCTCGACCTCCAGATGAGGTCCCACTGAATCCACCTGAGTGACGAGGCCTCTTGTCAGACCCCTGACCACTCCCTTGAGCTAAAACCATCTCAACTCATCTGGCCACATTGGCTGCATCCTGGAAGGATATCTCACTCCATGTCTCCTTAGCCATCTGCAATCTGATAGGCTGAGCAAGTCCCTCAATAAACCTCCTCACCCTCTCTCTCTCGGTGGGAAGTATAATAAGAGCATGACGGGCCAAGTCCACAAATCTAGTCTCGTACTGAGTGACGGTCGTGGAACCGTGCTGAAGGCGCTCAAACTGCCTCTGATAGTCCTTTCTCTGAGTGATAGGATGATACTTCTCCAAGAATAGCTGCGAGAACTGGTTCCAAGTGAGAGCTGGTGACCCAGCTGGTCTGGCCAAACAATAATCTCTCCACCATTTCTTGGCGAAACCTGAGAGACGGAAAGCAGCAAACTCGACCCCATTGGTCTCCACTATCCCCATGTTCTGAAGAACCTCATGGCAACTGTCCAAATAGTCCTGGGGATCCTCTGAAGATGTACCGCTATAGGTAGTAGTGAAGAGATAAGTGAACCTGTCCAACCTCCACAAAGCATCTGAAGACATAGCTGCTCCATCACCGGTCTGTGCTACAACACCCGGCGGGGCTACCCCAATTGGTTGAGCTGCTGGAGTCTGAAACTGGGGAGCCATCTACTCCGGAGTGTGAGTAGCGGGAGTCTGTGCTCCTCCCCCAGCCCGAGAGACGGTTGGTGCTACCGGAAGTATGCCTGCCTGGGTGACACTCTCCATAAGGCCCACGAGACGGACCAGAGCATCCTGAAGCACCGGGGTAGCTATGAACCCCTCTGGAACCCGAGCTGGGCCCGCTGGAACGGTCTGGGCTGGAATCTCGTCATCAAACTCAACGAGAGGCTCCGCCGCTGGTGCTGCTGCTCGAGCTCTGGGCTGAGCCCTGCCCCTACCTCGGCCTCGTCCTCTACCCCTCGTAGGAGCTGCCACTGGGGGCTCGGGCTATTGATCAGCTGATGAAGTGGTACGTGTTCTCGCCATCTGCGAAAGAACAGAGTAGAAGTTCAATTAGCATTGAGAGATCAAACCGCACGACATAGATGAATATAAGTGAAATTGTTCCTAACTCAATAGACTCTGGGGGATAAGCACAGATGTCTCTGTACCGATCCCTCGGACTCTACCAAGCTTGTTCGTGAATTGTGAGACCTAGGCAATCTAGTGATCTGATACCAACTTGTCACGACCCGAATTTCCCACCGTCGGGACCGTGATGGCGCCTAACATTGTACTCGCTCGGCAAGCCAACATTACAGAATGTTTCACCTTTTTCCTTTGTCTTTTAATAATTAAAACTCAACAAAAGTAAACCAGCAGAAATAAATGCGAAAGAACACAGTTCAAAGATTTTCTTTTAACTAATAGCGAAAACCGAAATAAACTCCACCCAGAAACTGGTGTCACAACTCACGAACAGTCCACGAATACTACAAACATTGGGTTGAAAGAAAAATATACATCAGTCTCGAAGAAAAGTAAAATAGAATGCAGTAAAGATGGAAGAAAACGCTAGGGCCTGCGGACGTCTGCAGGACTACTTTGGGTCTCCGGAAAGCAGTGATAGCGACCAACCTCACGATCAGCCACTAGCTCCGAAATCTGCACAAAAGTGCATAGTGCAGTATCAGTACAACCGACCCCATGTATTGGTAAGTGCGGAGCCTAACCTCGACGAAGTAGTGATGAGGCTACGGCGGGGCATACAACATATACAACCTGCAACAGTTTATACTAAACAGAAAGGAAATACAGAATGTAATAAAGCAATAACTGGCATTAAATAAATTCGGAACCCGATTGTTCTATCAGTATTCAGCGATAACCAATCCTTAAGGGTGTTTCGACATCACAGTAATGGACCTCAACAGAAATGAATACATAACAACAACTGATGCGGCGTGCATCCTGATCCCATCATATAAACAACAACAGTATCAATAATCACCCTTATTGCTCCTTGTTGCGGCGTGCAACCCAATCCCACCAGTCCACCCTTATTACTCCTCACTGTATCACCATTATTCCTCCTATTGCGGCACACAACCCGATCCCACCTGTCCACCCTTATTACTCCTCACTGTATCACCATTATTCCTCCTGTTGCGGCGCGCAACCCGATCCCACCAGACAATCACATTCACCCTTATTCCTCCTGTTGCAGCGTGCATATATATATATATATATATATATATATATATATATATATATATATATATATATATATATATATATATATAACAGCACAAATCACAAGATAAAGACAAGTGTTTCAAAATCAACTCAAATCCTCCACAACACCTATTCCTCAAACCAACACAATGGAATATCACTACAACTGTAAAACTTTACCAGTTTAACTATACAGTGAGACCAACCTAGGTGTACCATGAAACACCAACAACCAACATGATCCAACAAGTTAATAAAATGAAGCTACGAACAAATAATTCTTCAATAGGAAAATCAACAGTTAACATGAAACAATTAGACATGGAAGCATCGATAAGCAAGTAGCAATTAAGGCAGGAAAGAAAGATATAGGGAAACGGGGAAAGGAAATAGGCTAAACAAGTAATTTAGCGACGCATAGGTACTCGTCACCACACCTATACGCCACACACATGATATCTCACAGAGCAAGCAAGTCGGGGATCCCTAATCCCTCAAGTCAAGGTTAGACCAAATACTTACCTCAAGCCAATGGGTATTTCAAAGCTCAATCATCGCTTAACCTCTCGATTCCACCACCAATTCACTCGTATCAAGCAATAATTAACTTAATAACATCAATAGACGCTAAAGAAACCAATTCTAATGCATAATCAAAGATTTCCCAATATTTTCCCCAAAAAGTCAAAAATCGACCCCGGGCTCGCTTGGTCAAAAATCGATGTTCGGACCAAAATTCGATTACCCATTCACCCCCAAGCCCAGATATGCAATTGGTTTTGGAATCCGACCTCTTCCCCAAATTTCAAAATTCCCAAATTTCACCCAAAAACACATAATTTCCCATGAAAGTCCGTAGATTTTGTGATGAAATCTTGTAAAAAGATGGAATAGATTGAAAGAAATGAGTTGGAAATCATTTACCTATGATTTGGGGAAGAACTCTTCTTTGGAAAATCTCCTATGGGAGCTTAGGGTTTGAAAGTTTGAGAAATGAGTTTAAAATCCCGTCTAAGTCATGTTTTGATCAGTTGCAGATGTCGCATTTGCGACAGGAGCTTCCCAATTGCGAAGCTCGCAAATACGAGACAAGCATCGCAAATGCGAACCTGCTGCATGTCTGCTACTGTCGCAATTGCGAACCTTTGGTCGCAATTGCAAAGGTTGCCCCTCCCTGATTACTTCGCAAATGCGAAGGTATGTTGGCAAATGCGAACTATGCTGCCCAGGGCTTCTTCGCAATTGCGATAAAACCCTCGCAATTGCCAAGCCTGTGAAGCTCACAAATGCAAAGCCTGATCTCGCAATTGAGATCAGAGGCCTGCAACAAATACCAGATGCAACCGCAGATTTTCTAAGTCCAAACTCACTCCGTGGCCTATCCAAAACTCACCCGAGCCCTCGGGGCTCCAAACCAAACATGCACACAAGTCTTAAAACATCATACGAACTTGCTCGCGAGATCAAATTGCCAAAATAACATCTAGAACTATGAATTCAAAACCAAAACTCATAACATTTTCAAGATAGTTCAAACTTTCTAATTTCTCAATCGATGGTCCGAATTACGTCAAATCACTTCCGATTTTCACCAAATTTCACAGATAAGGCTTAAATATTGAAACGGATCTGTACCGGATTCCGGAACCAAAAACGGGCCCGATACCAACAATATCAAACATTATTCAATTTCCAAAAACCATCATATTTTTCAGTTAATAATTTTCTTCAAAAATTCATTTCTCGGGCTAGGGACCTCGGAATTCGATTCCGGGCATACGCCCAAGTCCCATATTTTACTACGGACCTTACGGGACCGTCAAATCACGGGTCCGGGTCCGTTTACAAAAAATATTGACCGAAGTCAACTTTAATCAATTTTAAAGGAAAAATTCAATATTTTTCTTAAATTTCACATAAAGGCTTTCCGGAAACGCACCCGAACTGCGCACGCAAATCGAGGAGAAAGAAAATGAGGTTTTCAAGGCCTCGGAACCCGAAATCGGATTCTAAAACAAAAGACGACCTCTTGGGTCATCACAGAAGAACGTTGAGATTTTAGTCTAAACTATTACTTACTTTTTTTATGTGGTGCGTCTATTTTTGTTCTTTAAATATATCACTAAGCATTTTTAATCCCTTAAGTTTACTAGAGTGGAGGCCGGTGATCCTAGAAGATTAATCCCTTAAGCATTTTTAGGGCCCGTTTGGCCATAAGATTTTTCATTGTTTTCAGAAATTTTTTTCACTTTTTTCTGGAATTAGTGTTTGGCCACGAAAATTTCACATCTAACTTGAAGTAGAATTTCAGAATTTTTTGGAATTCAAAAAACTCCAAAAAGCTCTTTTTCACAATTTTCACTTTAAATCAGTCGCAAAAATTCAAAAATAATTTCAATTTGTATTCATGTCCAAATACAACTCCAATTTTCAAATACCATTTTTAAATTTAAAAATATTTTTCACTTTTTTCGAAATTTCACAATACTTACGTCCAAACGTCCACTAATATGTTTGTGATGCAATAAGAACAGTCTACGGCTTATGTAGAGTTTTAATTAGTACATCAACGACAAACTCTTTTTCTTTCAAGACTAAAATATATAAGCGTATAAGACATTTTAGTTGAATATATAAGAGATGCAAGTATAAAAATGGACATTTTCTTTTCGTCAAGCATCAATGTCAGCTATATATATATATTATATATTCAACATTTAAAATAAAAACACGCATAAGGACACAAAATACAAAACAAGTAAAACCAAACCATAGATTTGATTATACATTTTTCTTCCTTTTCACTCTTTTTTTTTATTTTCTCTCTTTTTTCATGTCCTAAGAAGAAATATACTAAGCTCAGGTCCTCCATTCCCATCAAGATTCATCATATAAAAAGCTTCCGAGTCACGATTCCCTACGACTCGTTCAAACCTAGCTCTCATATACAACAACTCACCTTCCGACTCACTGCACTTCGGGCCATCGTCCACCACCGGAATCACTCCGGCTCCGACTGATACGTTCTGCACGGTTCGCAACACGTGCCAGTCGGAGTCCGTACACGCGCGTGAAAGCGCGTAACCGCATTTCCTGCCGTTGCAATACATAGTCCACCTAGGTTCTTGGAAGAGCCTCATGTGCCGGCTGCCACGTGGTGCTTTCTCGCACTCCAGCGCGATGCGGACAAGGCCCGATGACATGTCTTTGACTAAAGTAGACGTAGAGATGGCAAATTCAATCAAAAGAATCGGTTCTGACGTGGGATTATTTTGAATGGCGAAGCTGACGTGGCCTCTCCGATGACCGAATAAAGTTCCGGTGAATTTCCGGCCGAGGGAGATGGGTATAACAGAGAGATTGGGCGAGAGATTAAGCCACATGCACGTAGGAAGTATTGTGGGGAATGAGATAATTCTTAGAAAAGACTTGAGAAAATTAAAGTTGACTCCCCCAGTACGGCTTTTGTGAATAATAGGTGAATATGAGAAATTATTATTCTCAAAGGGGTCGTTAAAAATAGAATTTGATTTTTGGTAATTGGATGGAATGATCAACTTGTTTGAGCTATTGCAGCTGCTTGTTCTTGGAAGGGTAGATTCATATTGTCTCATTGTAAAGGAGAAAATGAGACAAAAGAGAAATCTGTATGTACAAAGAATAAAGGAGATAAGAGGGCGACAAGATGATGATAATGTTTGGAGGTGGACAATATATATATATATAAAGAGAAACTGTCAACGTTTGTGCTGTTTAAATAATGCTAATCATTTCATGCATGCCTCTGCTGAATCTTTATTAATGTCAAATTGTTAAAAAAATAATACAATAATTATTACTTCCCTGTCTATACTTTTTACTTTTCGAGAGTTATTTTGATTAGATCAATTTAATATTTTTAAAAATTTAAATATTTATTAAAAATTATGTGAAAAGTATTATAAGATGCATTTTTTTACGTTAAAATTAAAAAAAATATTCTAAAATATGGATGAAAATTCACATAGTTAGAATCTCAAAATGCAACAAGTGCAACATAAATTAGAACAGAACGGGTAATAAAAACTACTCCCTCCGATCCACTTTAATTAATTTTTTGATTTCTTTTTGTGGTCCATAATATTTAATTTTTTTATAAATAATTAAGGTTAATATGATTAATTTTATTATTAGTTAATGCTAAAAGGTGAATTACTTAATATGTAAGAAATCGTCAAAAAAAAATAATTAAAGTGGATCGGAGGGAGTAATTTTAATAACCTGAAAAATAGAGGTAAATTATCTGTCAAATCAAGCTAAAATACTCGAAATTGTTATATTCTCTGTATATATAAGATAAATCCAAATATTTGAATTATAAGTAATTTTTAAGGAGCGGTGATGATTAAGTGGTCCAGCAACGCATAATCAGGATTACACGTGCAGCCGTTTTGATGATTATAATTTAAGAAAAGCGTTGTTCCTTTGCCGGCGTGACTGTGATAGACTGATCTTCGCCAAGAATGGACGGCTGGGATTGAATAATGAGATAGAGCATGAGTACTCTTTTGGTGGACCTCAATTATTCGCTGCTGCCTCAGTTTAATTGACTGTTGATCGTTGATCGTCAAGCATTAGTAGGCACGTGTCTTTTTCTTAATAATAACAATAACCACGTCTTAATACCAAATAAATTGAAATCAGCTTTATAAATTTTTATTTTATTTAAAGTCAATTCACATCATTATCATATCAAATAAAAAAAAAAAATTCCTCAACAAAGTATTATCGTGGGGGAGGGACGGAGGGTGCAATTCAGGAGATCTCATCGTTTTTTAAATTGCTGCCCTATTATATCTATGACGAACATTTACTAATGGATACTAATTTTGCTTAAGAAAATTTGATTACTACTATAATATACGGAAAATTTAATTGCTACTACAATGTACGTTTACACTTTGTTTGGATCATTGTTCCCCATCATTTTATAATATATTGTATTGTATTGTATCGTATTGTTTCGTATCGTTTTATGAATACAATATTTGAATAGATTGTATTGTTTGTTATTGTTAAATAATATTTTGCTGTTTGATATGACTGTATCGTACTGTACTGTAGCTGATAAATTTACTAAAATACACTCAATTATTTAAATATTAAATTTATCAAACAATATGCATAAAAATAATTTTAAAAAACAAAACAAAAGAAGGCAAAACACCTTAAGAAAGCAGAACAAAAGAGTGAGACAGAAGAAGACAAAACAAAGGAGCACAGCTAATTAGAATTGAGTTAAAAGCAAATTAGGAGAAAAAATAAAACAGAAGGCGGCAAAACACCTTTAACGTTGGCAGCCGAAGTTCTGGAAAAAAATAAAGTAGTTTATAGGTTGGAGATTTGGAATTAAAATAGCAAAAAAAGCTAAAGGGATAAAATATAATTGTGGAGTAATAAGTTAGGGCATAATTGGAAAGAAAAATAGGAAACAATCCCACCACACCAAATCGGTTGTTTCAACAAAGGGGACTTTTCTTTGTTCCGGAACAATGGATTTAACAATACAATACAACTAATTTTAATAAAACAATAAAAACAAACATTGTTTCGAGATGACAATACAATACGATACAATGGGGAACAACCATCCAAACAAGCTGTTAGTGTATATACTAATTAAATTCAGGGATTAGTTTTATTTTACCATCCTCCCTAACTATGGGTGCGTAGTAGATGATTACTGATCAGTGCCTCTCACCCCCAAACAATGGATAGTACTACTAGATCATATCACTTTAGTTGACAACATAATTATAACTAAAATTTGGCGATTTTGATGAAAACAAACAATGCAAAGATAGAAAGTGACATGCATGAGGAGCATGCAGATGGTCAAACGTAAAATTTATATGCATGAGAGAGGCCACTATGTCGAGGTCCATTTGGTCGGGATATATGCCAAAAAGTACACGTAAATTCAGAATTTAAATTTAATGTATTTAATTTTATAATGAATCCATTACACTTTATAATTATAAATTCAAAATTTAATTTATTTTTAAAAGTAAAATATTTTTTTTTTACATATATATGCATACTCCATGACTAAAACAATGAATCAGTTGAACCTGTTACTTATATACTACATTCGGGTCAAAAAAGTGTGGGTGGCTAATTTTTGAACAGGTAATAAAAAATAACTAGTATTTGTAAAGTAATTGAAAAATAGTCAGTATTTAATGTGGAGACAAAATATGGATAAAAATACCCTTAGCTGAAACACATAAAAAAAATTAAGCATAGTTTGCTCGATTATGGAACTCTTGTGTAAAAAACTCCAACATATTATATAAGAACCCGAACACATTATGAATTCCAACACTTTATGCTGGAATATTATATGTAAAAATTTCAAACTCTGGCATATTATGTTGGAACTTTTTCGGTTTTTAACTAAGAATACTTTTATTCAAATTTTATTTTTTTTATAAAAAATAACTAAATTTCAATTAATTTTTAAATTATGCTAATTTTAGTTAGCAATTGTAAATCGAGCTAATTCTGAATTTTCCCCTACATTCGAAACCGTCTTAGCCCTTTTGTAAAAGGAGAAGTCCTTTCGATAATGAACGTAGTTGATAAAAATAATTAAATTACTAACAAGTCAACTAAGTAAATAAAATCTTCACTCACTTTATAATTTAACATAGGGACGGTTCCAAATAGGCTTTGTTTGGGTGCTATGGCCAATAAGATTGGTGGCCTAACCCAATTTAAGGGGCAAGATTCAATTGACTATCCTTATCTTTACTAGTAGACATTAATCTCTTTTTCCACAAGCATTTGTCATCTTCTTTTGACTCAACATCTCCATTCACCCTTTATTTAATTCAAGCTAAAACGTCATGGACTTTAAATCTTACATTAGGGCTAGTTCTATTATTATAGTAGAGAAAATTATTATCAAATTTGCTTGAAAAAGTAAAAGGCATTAGAGATTGGTTTGTGTGGGTTCCCAACTTATAGGGCCAAGATTCATGAAGTCCTTGTCCCTTTAAATCTTACGAGGGCTAGTTCAATTATTATAATTATTTCCTTCATTTGGCAAATCACAATGAATCATGATCATCATCATATTTAAAATCAAATTACGTACTAAAATTGATAATACTTGATTGTCACACTTTTTTCTTTAATAATGTACCCAGACAAGTTAAATTATTCTTATGAAGTGTCACAACATACTAAGTTTTAGTTAAGAACTTTATTGCTTTTAAGAATTTTAATATCACATTTTCGACATGAGAATATGTAAGGGATAATGATGGAAATATTTTCCTCAAGAAAGTAATTTTTGTCTTCTCGATATGTTTTAGAGACAGGAGTTTTATATGGTCAATAAGTAAGGGAAATTAATTAAAAAGGGTAAAATGGAAAGGCCTTCTCCACCGTAACAAATATTATAAACAAAGGGTTCAATAAAATATATAGACGTGCAGCCGTAATACAACAATAGTGATTAAATTTAATCCACAATAATATGAACTCTTCGTCACTTACGTGATTAATCAAAAGTCAGGATTAGACAACACATGATGATACTTAATTAAAAGAATTTATTAAAGAGAAATTATGTGCATTTTAAAAGAAGGGACGACCATAAATATAATATCCTTTTGTAGGTCTTTAATATATGTTAACATCATTTAATAGGAGAATGATGACACTTAGAAAATAATTCTAATTACTATAATAAATCATCTAAGGTGACATAACTGTACGTGTATTGGTTTGACAAAATGGTTGCCCTTTATCATTTGTATTTGAAATGAAACTGGGAATTCATTGATTATTAGACATAGCTTATTATTTTAATTAAAATAGAACCCTAACAAACTAAATATATCAAGGGTGGCCATTGCACAACCACAAAAATGTTTGGACGGAATATAAAAAAAGAAAAGAGAGATTAATATAATCCTTTCCAAGGTTGATTGGTCTGTTCATTTCCACCTTTTTCAACAAGCTAGTTCGAGCTTTAGTCATAGCTTGACAATTAACAAAAATAATTAATATTATGAAAAAGAAATATAAATTTGACTTGATATTGCTTAGCTACATATAATTAGCTAGTAATTAAGAAACAATATTATTAATGTAGAAAAGAGGGTTTTAGTTGTTGTAGACATTGAAAATTTGTCAAACTAGTGCATACATTTTTTGGACTAGGGCTTCTACAAGATGATCCCATTAAGGTTACTTGGTCGCTACTTCACCCAAACCCTATTTCATGTCTATAAATAAGGCTACATATGTCCTTCAAAAACAATCTATAAACTCTCGAAGTATAAGAAATCAAATATATAATCTCTGTAATACCATAAACAAGATCCAAATAGAGTGCTGCTACATGCTTCTTGATCATCAAATACATCAAGGAGATGCATATAATCTTACGTTCGAGAAATACCCGTTAAGGCACTCGAATTACGGATAACAAATCGGATGGAAGAATCTAGAATAAACAGAGTTGTAACTCGCAATGTTTATCAATAAAATCCATTTTTCTTTATAGTTGTTGGTGATTACAGTTTTATTTTTCTAACACAAATTTATTGCAAACAGTTGTGAAAGAGAGTTGTGTCATAAAAAAAAACATTACTACTCTAAGACCATTATTGGACTTTGAGAATCATTAGAAGTGCATTCAATCTTAGG
This sequence comes from Nicotiana attenuata, assembly GCF_001879085.1. Lineage (NCBI taxonomy): Eukaryota > Viridiplantae > Streptophyta > Magnoliopsida > Solanales > Solanaceae > Nicotiana > Nicotiana attenuata. The sequence goes on along the minus strand of NW_017671056.1, from coordinate 290,660 downwards.
TATTTTCCTCTTCTGGCTTGTAGCAACTGATAGTCTGCATAAGAAGAAAAAATATAATATTTGATTATATACTTATAAAAAAACGGAGCAAGAAAAAGTTAAAGCTTACATTACCCTAAACGCAATGAAGTGTCTGAATCTTCTTCTCCGTCTGATTTGCTATCACAAACTAAGGTTGAACTTCCACCAGAAATCTTCTTCTCCGCTTGATTATTTACAGAATAATGATCGCAGGAACTGCGTCCAAGTTCCTCAATCTTAAACAAAATAAAGGAAAGACCAAATATCAGGCCATCATCACTTATTATCAGGAAATTAAAATAATTAAATATTGTAGGAGTACGTGTTTGTTTAAGGTTATTTATGTTTTCATTTATGAATTTAAATTGTGTAAATAATTTTGCCACTATCAATGTAATTTAAACTTGCAGGACGCTGCTAATGAGTTTATCCAGTATGTTCTCTCTCTTTTTTATTACCCTTTTTTTCCTTTGCCTTTGGGAATATGAGAAATATTAAATGTCTCTTTATGTATTAGCTGTTTAGTAAATCATTTTTCATACGACTGATAGACTTTTTGTTGGGAATAAATCCCCAACAGTAATAATATTCACGGTAATAAAAGCAGAATAATAATATAGCACTGAGATACGGTAATCAACAAGAATAAAAGAGTGACAACGACAACAAGATTTTTACGTGAAAAACCCTTCTGAATAAGGGAAAAAATCACGACCCTGAGAGGAGCAACTGATATCACTATAGCAAGAAATTTTACATTTTGTAGGCCCGAGTAAAATATTCCAAAGACCACTACAACACTCAAAAGAAATAACTCTCTTTTGATATTCCCACCTCACTACAATATCGTTCACACTCTCTATTTTCCTCACAAACTATTTTCTTATACCCTGTCTGTGACGCCTCACTCTTTCTTTCTCTCTTTGTTGATGTGTCTGAAGAAGTGAGAAAGCTCCTCCTTTTATAGGAGAAAATAACCTTGGGCTCCAAGTGTGCTACAGGAGAATTTTAATTCTCCTCCACATCTTTGCATACTTTGGCTCCAAGTAAAATCTTCAGCCAAGCTTCTCTGTCAAAGTAAATTCATAGGCAAAAATAGGCACAAGGCCATTGCCAACTATTGCCAACCAAAGGGATGGACCCCACAATCTCCCCCTCCAGTCCCATTCACCTGAAGGAGGTAACACCAGGATTTCTAGTTTGAGTGCATGCCGACAAGTTCTTTGCATAGCTCGAACTTGTCTCTTGGTACTACATTGGTCAGCATATCCGAAGGATTCTCACTTGTATGGATCTTCTTGACCTGCGTAGATCCATCCTCTATCTTTTCTCGAATCCAGTGATATCTCACATCGATATGCTTCGTCCTTGCATGATACATGGTGTTTTTGCTCAAGTCTATTGCGCTTTGACTGTCGCGATAGACTATATATTCCTTCTGGTGCAATCCAAGTTCTTGAAAAAGCCGTTTCAGCCATACCATCTCCTTGCCAGCTTCAGTAGCGGCAATATACTCTGCTTCAGTTGTAGAGAGTGCGACACACTTCTACAACTTCGACTGCCATGATATAGCTCCCCCTGAAAATGTGAACAAGTATCCAGTAGTAGATTTACGATTATCAAGATCACCTGCCATATCAACATCCGTGTAGCCCTTCAAGATTGGATCATATCCTCCAAAAACACAAGCAATCTCCCGTGGTACCTCTTAGGTACCTGAGTATCCATTTGACTGCTTCCCAATGTTCTTTTCCTGGATTTTCAAGGAACCTGCTAACAACACCACATGCATGAGTAATATCTTGTCTGGTGCATACCATTGCATACATCAAGCTTCCAACTGCTGAAGAATAAGGAACTCTAGCCATGTTCCCTTTCTCCTCCACTGTTGTAGGACACATCTTCTTGCTCAACTTTAGATGACCAGCAAGAGGTGTGCTGACTGGCTTAGCACTTTTCATGTTGAAACGTTCCAGTACACGTTCAATGTACTTCTCCTGAGATAGCCATAACTTTCTGCTTGTTCGCTCTCGAACTATCTTTATCCCCAAAATTTGTTGTGCTGGGCCCAAGTCCTTCATATCAAATGACTTGGACAAATCTCCCTTCAACTTTGCAATCAGCTCTTTGTCTTGTCCTACAATCAACATGTCATCTACATACAACAATAATATAATAAAGTTGTTATCAGAAAATCTTTTGAAGTATACACATGGATCATAATAGGTCTTTATGTATGTTTGACTTTTCATGAATGAGTCAAACTTCATGTATCACTGCCTTGGTGCCTGCTTCAACCCATAAAGACTTTTATTCAATTTGCACACCATGTGTTTCCTTCCAGCTACTTCAAATCCTTCTGGCTGCTCCATATAGATCTCCTCTTCCAAATCTCCATGAAGAAATGCAGTTTTCACATCCAACTGCTCCACTTCAAGATCTAGGCTAGCTGTTAAGCTCAAGATTGTTCGAATATTAGTCATTTTGACAACAAGTGAGAAAATTTCGTCAAAATCAATACCTTTCTTCTGTTCAAAGCCTTTAACCACCAATCAAGCTTTGTATCTGACCAGCTTGCCATTTTCATATTTCTTGAGTTTAAAGACCCACTTACATTTGAGTGGTCTTTTACCCTTTGGAAGTTCAACCAGCCTGTACGTGCCATTTTTCTGTAGAGATTCCATCTCTTCTTGCATAACTTTCATCCACTGGCTCTTTTCTGGATGGGACAACACCTCCTTAAGACTTTCTGGCTCCCCCTCATCACTGATGAGGACATACTCTGTGGAAGGCTACCAGTATGACTCTACCCTTAGCCTTTCTGATCTCCTCAGAGGTTGAAGTTGTTCTTCTCCCTGAGTGGGGTGCTCCACTTGCTCGACACCATCAAGTTGCTCCCCCTGCTTAATAATCTCATCAAGTTGCTCCCCCTGCCCGGCTACCTCCCCGGTCCTACTTTCTGCATGTGGGATTGTTAGAAGTAGAAGGAATAGTAACACGGTTAGGAATTATACCATTCTTAGCCTTCTCTGACATATCATCAGCAGTTCAAACTTCACTTTCTCAGAATATTACATCTCTACTTCTGATGACCTTCTTCTTTACAGGATCCCACAATCTGTACCCGAACTCTTCATCTCCATATCCGATGAATATACAGGGAACGAATTTATCATCCAGCTTTGTTCTCTGCTCCTTTGGTACATGTGCAAAACCTCTGCAACCGAACACCTTCAGATACAAGTACGACACCTCCTTGTTGGTCCAAACTCTCTCTGGGATGTCAAACTCAATGGAACTTATGGACTCCTACTGATCAGGTAACAGGCTGTCTGAACTGCTTCACCCCAGAATGACTTAGGCAGTTTAGCAATTCTGAGCATGCTTCTCACCTTCTCAACAATGGTGCGGTTCATCCTCTTGGCTACGCCATTGTGCTGTGGGGTTCCAGGAACTGTCTTTTCATGTCTGATCCCATGACTTGAATAGTACTCTTCAAATTCCCTTGAAGTGTACTCACCTCCATTGTCACTTCGGAAATGCTTTAGCTTTCGACCCGTCTCCCTTTCCACCAAAGCATGAAACTTTTGGAAAACTTGAAACACCTGATCTTTGGTTTTAAAGATATAAACCCACAATTTATGTGAAGCATCATCAATAAAAGTAACAAAATATTTGTTACCGCCCATCGATTCAATTTCCATTGGACCACAAACATCAGAATATATTAAATCAAGCATATTCAATTTTCTTTCAGACGATGTCTGAAATGAGACTCTATGATGCTTACCAAATAAACAGTTGTCACAAGGTTTTACTGTTGTACCTTTGGCAAAAGAGATGAGTGATTTCCTGGCAAGAATCAGCAATCCCTTCTCGCTCATATGGCCCATTCTTTTGTGCCACAAATCTGCAGAAATCTCATCTTGTGTCGTGTTCAATTCACCTTAGCTTATTTCTGCATTTGTCCTGCACAACGTGCCACGAGCAACTCCCTTTGCACTCACCAATGAACCCTTGGTGAGTCTCCACTTTTGATTTGTAAAATAATTCTCGTATCCATCTTGGTCTAAAGCAATTCCCGAGATCAAGTTCATCCGCAAATCAGGTACATGCCGCACGTCCTTTAGAAATAATGTGCATCCGACATTTGTCTTGATACAAATGTCACCGATCCCCGCAATCTTTGAGTAACTCGTGTTACCCATTCTTACAGTTCTAAAATCACCTGCTACATGTCTGCAAAAAGATCTCTTACCAGTGTAGCATGGTAAGATGCTGCTGTATCAACCACCCATTCCGACTCTGGACCTGACAAGTGCATGCATTCCTCTTCCTCATTTATAAAGAGGACAACATTATCATTGTTTTGCACCATGACGGTTGTGTTGTCGTCATTCTTCTGGCCACTGGTTTCACCTTTGCCCTTCCTTGGATTTGGGCAATCTCTTTTGAAGTGACCTGGTTGATCACAATTGTAGCAATTTCTGACTCTTGATTTGGATCGATTCTTAGACTTCCCACGAGCTCCGGATCTACCATAGTTGCTCGAACTCCTTTGATAACTCCTGCCTCCACCTTCTATGATGAGAGCCTGTCAATGATTTTCAGGCTTTTTTCTCATCTTCTCATTGAGTAGAAGAGCCGATGTGACATCTTTCAACTCAATGGTAGTCTTACCATGCAAGATGGTTGTTGCCAAATTATCATACGAAGATGGCAACGAGTTCAACGGCAAGATGACTTTATCTTCTTCCTCGATTTTCACTCCGAGGTTGGTGAGCTGTGTGACTAGTCCGTTAAACACATTTAAATGTGACAAAAAATTCGTACCTTCACCCATGTGTAGGGCGTATAACTGCTTCTTCAGGTACAAATTATTTGTCAGCGTTTTGGACATGTATAGACTTTCCAACCTTGTCCAAATACCACATGCGGTGTCTTCATCAATGATGTCATTTACCACATCATCTGATAAGTGCAACCTGATTGCACTAGCAGCCTTTTCATCCAAGTCAGCCCAATCCTCAGCTTTCATGGTATCAGGCTTTTTGGCATCAGCATCTAGTACCTTGTGTAATCCCTGTTGAATGAGCAGATCCCTCATCCTTCTTTGCCATGTTGAGAAATCGCTATCTCCGTTGAATTTTGCTACCTTGTACTTTACTCCGGATATTTTTTTCACCGAATATAGTACTACCGGCCGTGAATAGTATTTCTGTGTACGAGCAGAACATATGATACCAATTGTTGGAAATAAATCTTCCACAGTAATAATATTCACGGTAATAAAAACGGAATAATAATATAGCACTGAAATACGGTAATCAACAAGAATAAAAGAGTGACAACGACACCAAGATTTTTACGTGGAAAACCCTTCTGAATAAGGAAAAAAACCACGACCCCGAGAGGACCAACTGATATCATTATAGCAACGAATTTTACATTTTGTAGGCCCGAGTAAAATACTCCAAAGACCACTACAACACTCAAAAGAAATAACCTTCTTTTGATATTCCCACCTCACTACAATATCGCTCACACTCTCTATTTTCCTCACGGACTATTTTCTTATACCCTATCTGTGACGCTTCACTTTTTCTTTCTCTCTTTGTTGGTGTGTCCGAAGAAGTGAGAAAGCTCCTCCTTTTATAGGAGAAAATAACCTTAGGACTCCAAGCGTGCTACAGGAGAATTTTAATTCTTCTCCACATCTTTGCATACTTTGGCTCCAAGTAAAATCTTCCGCCAAGCTTCTCTGTCAAAGTAAATTCATAGGCAAAAATAGGCACAAGGCTATTGCCGACTATTGCCAACCAATGGGATGGACCCCATACTTTTTAGTCCACGGTCCAAAGATCCTTTTCGAGCAAATTAAATTTTTTATTCTAAAATTCTATAATTTATTGTAAACATTAGACTATGGTCTAATGTTTTATGAGCAAACTAAAAATTTTACGGATAAACAGTACTAGACCGTAATCTGACGTTGTTCGTAATGGATAATTTGCATAAATCAATCGAATCTGATGATGATGATGATTAAAAGAAAGTGTTACTTGTAGGAATCGTGGTCACGAAAATTTGGAAATAAGAAATCATTTCGAAAAAAAGAAAAGGTTTTCTAAATAAAAGTTTACCTGCAGCCTTGATTTTTCAAGTAGCTCCAGTAGTACTTGTTCCTGAAATATAGTACATGCATGACGAAAAACTTAATTAAACACTCCACCTTTTTTTTTTCCCTATCTATTTTAAACGATGATGTAATTAACGATAATTAAACATAATAACTGACTAATGATGCAGATCGATTAACCTTCTTATTCTTAATAGTTAAAAGGCCTTCAGTTAGCTGATGCTCTAACTTCTGCAACTCTTTGAAGTTCATGCCTTCAAGTTCCTTCCCCATCATCCTCCTTCAAAATTAAACATTCAAAAATAAGATAATAATTTTAAGTTGATGAAGGATTTATTAAGTTATATATACTAACAATTATGCAATTTTCATTATCACTATATTTTAGCTTATCGTAGTAATATTTCTAGGTTGCTATTTAACTTATAATAGGAGCCTTGACAACCATATAATTAAGTTGTTGATGTGTGACTATGAGGTAAAGAGGTTCAAGTCGAGAAAATTGCTTCTTGCAGCAATTTAAGTTATGGTTGCGTAGATAAGATCCAATGTGGTTTGGCCTCTTCTCGAACTCCGCACAAAACGGGGTCACCTTAATTAGTGCACCGTAGTGTTTTTTATTATTATTATATAGGTTTACCTATAATTATTTTCTAGTAATCTAATAGCGTACAAAAGTATTTTTCGTGGTTGCCATTGAATAGAAGCTAAACTCTTTATAAAAACCTAATACACTCAATAATCTTGAAGAAACATCAAAGAGCTTACCCAGTAACATGTCGTAACTTTGCAACTTCAGCTTTCAAGGCATTCATTTCATCACGCTGTAGTTAATGGAAGGGAATATATACTTGAATAATTTCATCAAAAAATCCTGACAATTATACTTGAATAATAATATTAATTGTAACTTAGCTTATCTATAATACCTCTTCAACATTTTCGACTGTAGCATGCTCAGAAGAATCTGGAACCTCGTCGTTGTATCTATCCACAATTTTTTTCATGATGCATGCACAAACATGTTAACGCAAGGAAATAATATTAAAATCAAAGGAAATATTACATATTTGGGTAAATTTTACTATATCATTTTCCTTAATTTAGAGAGATTTTCTAGTTTACACGCTTAGTGTCGTGTACATTAGAGGGGATTATAGTGTGAAAGGAAACTAGACTTGAAGTATATGTCATATATGGATGTATAAATGGTGAAGGGGAACTCTGTCTCTAGTGCAATGGTAAAGGTTATTTTCGTGTGATCGGAGTCCATGGGTTCAAGCCATGAAAGCAAGAACTTGCTAATATGATCCGGTCCTTCCTTAAACCCCGCGCACAACTAGTGAGAACTTAGTGCACCGAGCTGCTTTTTTAAATGTATATGGTGGTGTGCAATTTCACTAGCGCACAAAATGTAACATAAAACCGACATGAAAATGCAATATCTAATAGTAAGTACTAAAACCTTTCATTTGCAAGAATTTTTATTAATATTGTTGAAACTAATTAAATGGACAAATTTATATTAAAAATTCATGTAAACAGTCCCACTTAATATGAAGTTAGGACGTATTTGATTGATCGATTCACATCTTTGCCATAAGTCCACACTCTTTTCTTCACAAACTGATATTAAAATTAATTCACTTCTAATACATTAGTACAACTCATCCTGTTATAGCTTTAATCTCTACTCTTAACAAATTTTTTGTATTATTAGAAAATAAACTCGTTACGTGGATCAATTAAATGGCAACATGTGTAAGCAAAGTTATGGAGGAACTGAAAAATGAAGTGTAAAATACACTCGGAGCTAAACATATTAGTAACGTAACCATTAGTCCTGCAAGTGATCATAATAACACTGGATCGGGTATGAAGAATCATTCATAATTATGGGTGATGAGAGAATCAATTAATCCCGGATTATATGAGACTTGTCATTATTATGCTAGTTACGAATCAATTATGTAACGTACAATAAATGCAATAAATGATTGTACAGGTAGATATAGAGTGGGTTGGTTAGTTATGAATAGGATTACTATAAAAAAAAAAAAACAATTCCCAACATTGTATATCTTCTTAAAAATAATTTACCATTCTTGTAACCTTCACATATTATTTCTGGCAACTCAAGATTCAAGCACGAAAAAAAAGGAGTTACGTTCTTCAATAAGAATTTTCTTTCCTTTTGCATTAGTTTTTCACTATTTCTCTTATCCACTTATATTATTATCATTCTTATTTGAAAAAGTCAGGTAAATCAGTTGCTATTCCCCTAATATACATAATTAATTGCTTTGACCTTCAAATCTAATATTTGGATTAAATAGTTTGGTTCATTGTCGGGGTCTAACAATCGTTTATTTTTTTCATTTACATTCATTTTACATCAAATTATGTCTGGAATTAACCAAACCAGTTAGCAAGAAAGCAGTCGAGCGGTGTCGCCAAAAAATTCGCTTACGAATTCAATCTCAAGAAAATTTACCAGTAAGATCTGCTACTCGGAATGAGGAGCGCAGGCATGTCTAAGCTAGCGTTTGAACATAGATTTAGTTGAAACTTGAAAAAATAATTTTTGAAGTAGTTTTGGAAAATAATTTTTGGAAGTTGAAATTATGTTTTGACATGCATTTTATTTGAAAAAAATTTGAAGTTTTGTGAGTGGGAGAACAAGTTTCACCCAAAATCTACCCTAAACTAGATTTTGGGAATTTAAAAAATAATTTCAGAAATTTTTCAAAAATAGATCATTAATCTATGAACAAACAATGTTTTCAAAAAAAGATTTAAAAAAACGGTGCCAAAATGTATGGCCAAACGGGGCCTAAATGTTTGAAGAATTTCATTGCTCGACAAATAGGGGAACCATTGAGAGTCTTGACAGGTAATATAACGGCTAGAAATCCATGTCCACCACCGCAAGTTAATACCGCAACTAAAATTCCCAATTGAGGACTCGAAAATTTTAGAACTAGGAAAGTTTAAAATAATTCTGGAGAGGTTCGGGTACGCCCGTTAATTCCGATCTACAAAATATAGTTCTAACCTTGCAGAAACAACTCAAGGAATAGAACGAGCAAACATAGCATATCCGGGGTGTTCCGCTAGTAATTAAAGGCGTGGATATGGATAAATATTTACGTCAACCGTGAAAACCTAGTGCAGCGCCACTACCGATATCAAAGAAATTCAAAATTTCAGATATACCTAAGTCTGATGGAACTTCTGATCTACGAGATCATGTGATTGCATTCACCACAGAAGTCAACGGGAACAATTTGACCAAGCAGGAGATTGAATCAATTCTAGAGAAAAGTTCGGAGAAGTCTTCACCAAAATGAGCTTTATCATGGTACTCTCTTTTACCCGAAAATTAAATTGATTCATTTGCTGAACTTGCAGATGCCTTTATCAAAGCACGTTTGGGAGCACAAAATGCGTGGAAGATATATTTAAGATACAACAGAGAAGCATTAACTTACTTAGAGAATTTGTGGATCGCTTCCATCGGGAAAATATGCTATTATTGTCCGTACCTGATAACTGGGCAACAATAGCTTTTGCTATGAATTTGAATGAAAAGAGCTTAGAGGCAACAAGAAAAGGAAAGTCTTCATGAATTCTCTCTAACTACGTGGAATGATGTCTACAACAGGTATAGTACAAAGCTCCGAAATAAAAGAGGATACGGTGGTTCAATCGAAAATTGAAAACAAGCACAAAGATTCAACAGACGGTCCTAGTAGGTTGGAGTCCGAATGGAGGAGTTCAAAAAACAAGTACGAACCTTATATGGATCCTTCACGACGGGATCACACGCTAAAATCAGAACCTATACGGTCCAATCAATTGTGCGAGCAAAGAGATATAAGTTTTTCCTCCCAGGCTGGAAAAGAACCAAGCATGACAAAATACAACGACTATAATTGTAGACTAAAATTAACAAATTATGACTTTAACATGAGTACATAATATACAATCCTAGTATTAAGAGATATGAGAGATAAGGTACGGTGGCCTAAGGAAATAAGGTCGGATCCCAGTAAACGGAGTCAAGAATTCTGGTGCGAATTCCACAACGATCATGCGCATAGAACAGTAGATTGCAAACTTTTTCTAGGAGAGGTTGATTATTTTTTGAAAAGAGTTATCTTAATGAATTGTTCAGTGAGAAAGTAAGCAAACTTACATGAAAATAGGAAAAATGAGGAACCACCTAAGCCTCTATTACTGAAAAAGATAGTAAATGTCATAACCAAGGGTGATGAAGTTAATTGAGTAACATATACATCGGCAAAGAAACTTGCTAAAGTGTCTGTAATACATGAGAAGCCTACATGGAAAACTCTTACATACAATGATGCATTGGTAACTACTTTACATGTTTATGATACAAATATAGAAAGAGCTTTAATTGATCCAGGAAGTTCGGCAAACATCATACAGTTGTAAGGAATTGACAAAATGCAAGTAGCATATTGAATTATCTCAAAGGCTCCATCTTTATTCGGGTTCGATAACTCAAGCATGATAACGAATCGAGAAATCAAATTATCAACTTTTGCAGAAGGAATTGTAAAATATACTATATTTCAAGTGGTGGTAACCGATATGGCATACAATATTTTAGGTAGGTCATGGATTCACAAAATGAATGCGGTACCGTCAATATTACACCAGGTTATCAAGTTTCCTTCAAAGTGATGAATAAGGCAAATCAATAGCGATCAACGTGCAGCTCGGGAGATAAACTGGATAGTTATTGCTGATGACTTGGCTAAAATTAAAGATGATAAATAAAAATTAAAGCATCATAGAATCAATTGCGGAGGCTAAGGCAAGTACATACGGAAAACGGATGTAATCACAGAACTTGAGAAAAATGATATGATAGAAAGAGAATCGGAGGAGTTAGAAGATGTTATCCTGTTCGTGAATTGGCCTAAAAAGAAAATTCTACATCGGATTAAATCTCTGCCCTGAACAAAAAAGTAAGTTAATTAAGTTTTTACGAGCTGGCTCTAATTGTTTTGCTTGATCGCACTCAGACATGACAGTTATTCCACCATAAGCGATGACTCACAAGCTCAATATGAATATCTTACGCACTCCCGTAAACAAAAAAAGAGGAAATAATGGTCTTTTCAAAATCAAGTAATAGAATAAGAGGTAAGTAAATTCTTGAAAATTTGATCCATTCGACAAGTTAAATACTATTGCTTGGCCAACACGATTGTGGTTTCAAAGAAGAACGGTAAATGGAGATTATGGGTAGATTATACAGATTTGAATAAAGCATTTCCTAAAGATTTTTTAATATAAATCTACACACTCCCGCTAAGCAAAAGAAGAGGAAACAAAGGTCTTTTCAAAACCAAGTAATACAAGAAGAGGTAAGTAAACTCTTGACAATCGAATCTATTCGAGAAGTTAAATATCCTGATTGGTTATCCAACGATTGTGGTTCTAAAGAAGAATGGCAAGTGGAGAGTATATTATACAGTATTCTTTTCTTATATCACATATTGACCAATTAATCGATTCTGCTACTGGACATGAACTCTTGAGTTTTTAGATGCATATTTTAGGTATAATCAAATTAAAATGGACTCAAAAAATGAGAAAAAACTTCTTTTATTATAGAGATGGGGATTTAGTGTTACAAAGTCATGTTTGATATGTAGCTCCAACATTTTTTAGCCCAAAGGGCATGACCTTGTAGCAATAAGTTTCTTTGTGTGTAATAAAACAAGCTTTTTCCTCGTCTTACAGATCCATTTTAATTTGAATATACCCAAAGTAAGCATCTAAAAATCTCAAAAGCTCATATCCAGCAATAGAATCAATTAATTGACCAATATGCGATAAAGAAATTTTTGTTTAGGGAATACTTTATTTAAATTAGTATAATCTACATATAATCTCCACTTACCATTCTTTTTTGGTACCACGACAGTGTTAGCTAACCAATTAGGGTATTTAACTTCTCGAAGAGATCCGATTTTCAAGAGTTTACTTACCTCTTCTTCTATCACTTGATTTTGAAAAGATCCTTGTTTGATTTACTTTTGCTTGATGGGAGTGTGCAAAGGATCCACATTGAGGTTGTGTGTAAATACCCGTCATATTTGAGTGCGACCAAGCGAAACAATCAGAGTTGGCTCATAAAATTTTAATTAACGTACATTTTTGCTTCGAGCTGATATTTGATCCGATATAGACTTTTCTCTCAGGCCAATTAATGAACATGATAACAACTTCGAGCTCCTCCAAAGTTATTTTGATTGTATTATTTTCCTTTGGTTCCATAATTACATCTGGCTTCTCGTATATACTTGCATTAGACTTCGCGACTGATTCTGTGACTCATTCACCTCCACACCTTGATGGTTTAATTGCTATTTATTATCTTCAATTTTAATCAATTCATTAGAAATAACTATCGAGTTTATCTCTCGAGCTACACGCTACCTCGATTTGCCTTATTAATTCCCCGTTAGAAGAAAATTTGATAACTTGATGCAACATTGAAAGCATAACATCCATTTCATGAATCCATGGTCTTTCCAAAATTATGTTGTAAGTCATGTTCGCTATACCACTTAAAAGGTAGTGTCTTTTATCACTTCTTCTACGAAGGTTGATAACGTGATCTCTCCTTTCGTAATCATGCTTGAATCGTCAAATCCGCACAAAGATCAAGCCTTTCGATCTGCCACTTGCATTTCTTTGACTACTCGTAACAGTATAAAATTTATTGAGCTACTGTTGCATTTTTCTTTAAAGGGTGTAAATGAGAAATGGAAGAGGCACCTTTTGGATTGCACCTCTCCAGACAGGGGCGGATCTAGCATGTTATCTACGGGTTCCCGTGAATCCAGTAGCTTTTGTCCAAGCAGTGTAAATATGTTCTAAAAATTCATTAAATAGCTACAAATATTTAAATGTGAACCCAGTTACTATTGAAAATTTACTCGAAGTCGTTGTAGGAACCCATAAACATTAAATCCTGGATCCGCCTCTGTCTCCAGACCACCCTTCCTTTGTCCATAAATTTAGAGGCTTGGCCTCAATTTTGATAGATGGAAAATATGAAAATATCTCCCCTCTTTTTATATTGTTGCATTATTTTCAAATAAACATAAGTGTCAAGTGTGATTTGCTCCGTCTGTTAAGTTTGCTGAAATTCTGTAATTTTGATTGCCAGTATTACAGACTCGTTCTATCCTGGGAGGAATTAATCCAAAACCTTGGGTAACAGTGAGGGAATTAAATTTCTTAAGGTCACACAAGCAACTTGTGGGCTCGGAATTATTTTTTCTGGTTTGTTTATTAAACTAATATTTTTCTGCTTCTCTGATTTTCTAATTTCGAACACAATAATACCAACAATCTTAAGGAATTTAACTTTTATTTTCCGTGTGCATCTTATTAACATCTGCTTGTTGGAGACTAAACAGAGTAAAAGAATTATTGGCAGATGGTTGATAGATAAGAATCTTGCTACGATGCAAGAACATGAAGATGGTGGTGCGTTGTTTTAAGTTCCATATATATATGCGGAGTGCATATTTTGGGATGAATTGTGTACATTCCAGTGAGAAGACAAACCAAATCAGTTTCAAAGTTGGTATACAATTATTAGGTTTTCTTCAATTGCTCAACAAATGGACACGTGTCCCCTTTTGGCAAAGGAAAAATACTAATGCAAGGTATATAGAAAGACATAAATTAAAGGAGAAGAAGAGTTGGTTTAAAATCTGTTAGCACTTTGCACCAGAGAATTGTTCGCTTGTATTGTGTCTTACGTACATGGCCTTGCCATGCTGTCTTTGAATAAGCCAAATGACACAGACTTTTCGGGCTTGATTAATTTATTTTGGCCGATGTTTGAAGAGAGCTGAACTATATTAAACTGGTTCTATTTTCTCTCTAAACTTTCTGATTTATGCCATCACATATAGATATTGGATCAATAAGAATAACACATATCAAACTGTTGAAATGTTTAGGGGTACGATGGTTTAGTTGGAAAACTATTTGGAAAGGGAATTAAAATTCTCGTGATCTTCTACACCCGTTATGGAGAATAAAATCTTAGTGATTTTCTACTCGATTTGAAGATTAAAAACTTCACCGTTTATTAAATTTGATTGTGTCACATATTATTCGGTTTGAAGATTAAAAACATCACCGTTTATTAGGTCTAGTTGTATCAGATGTTACTCGGTTCGAAGATTAAAAACTTCACCGTTTATTAATTCTAAATGTGTCAGATTGGTTTGAAGATTAAAAACTTCACCATTTATTAATTCTGGCTATGTCGTGACACAAACAACAATTTTTGTGATTGGCTCAACAACATAATAGGGGCGTCGAATATGAATCTCCTTTTAAAGAAATATGTTTGGAATATGAAATTATTCACCAAATGATCGCCCCTTAGTCACCACTATCTAATAGAATTGCGGAAAGAAAGAATAGAACGTCAAAGGAGACGATGAATGCCTAGTTGATAAGTTCTAGTTTACCCAAAACTTGTGGGGGCAAGCTATGCTTACAGCTAACCGAATACTCATTCACGTTCCCCATAGCAAGACACAATCCATTCCATATGAAAATTGGAAAGGAAGACCACCCAACTTGAAATATTTCCAAGTGTGGGGGGTATTTGGGTAAAAATCATAAATCAGATCGAAAAATGTTGATTCCGTTTTCATAAGGTATGCAATAAATAGTAAGGCATATCGTTTTCTGATTCATAAATCAGAAAATCCCGACATTCATATTAATACGGTAATCGTATCAGATAATGCTAAATTCTTAGAGAATATTTATCCGTATAGAAGGAATGTGAGTCGTCTAGTGAAATATCTAAGCGAACTCGGGAAGAAGCAAAGGAAAGTACGTTGAATTAGGAAAATCCAAGACGTAGTAAACGTGAAAGGATAACTACTTCCTTTGGACCGGATTTTCTAAAATTCTTGTTGGAAAATGAGCCTCAAACGTTAAAGAAACATTGTCTTCCTCAGAAGCACAATATTGGAAAGAGGCAGTCAATAGTGAGATAGAATCTATATTAAGTAATCATACTTTGGAATTGGTTGATCTTCTCCAGGAAATAAACCTTTGCGTTCTAAATAGATTTTCATAAGAAAAATGAAAGCTGATGGTACTATTAACAAATATAAGGTAAGATTAGTTGTCAAATGATTTAGACAACAAGAAGGTCTTGATTATTTTGATACATACTCGCCGGTAACGAGGATTACATCTACTCGAGTGTTAATAGCGTTAGCCGCCGTGTATGGCCTTGAAATCCATCAGATGGACTTAAAGACAACATTCTTAAATGGAGATTTGGAGGAAGAAATTTATATGGAACAACCTAAAGGGTTCGTAGTTCCCGGAAAAGAAAAGAAAGTGTGTCGACTTGTTAAGTCACTTTACAGACTAAAACAAGCACCAAACAATGACATGCGAGATTTGACCAAATAATATTTTGTCAAATGATTTGAAAATTATTGAGTGTAAACAAATGTGTAACGTTAAGAATACTCCAAATCATATAGTCATTATTTGATTATATGTTGATGAAATATTTAAAATGTGGGGGCTTTTAGTTTATGCATGACAAAAGCTAATGTTAGACTTGATGTCTATATTATTTAGAAGAATTTTTTTTTGGTAATTATTTATATTTTATATCATCACAAAATCGGTTACAAATTTCCTCTAGAATCAGCAGTTTGGACGGAGAGATCCCAAACTTGCTGTATACTATCTCTATCAACCTTGTCTACAGAGCTCTAGTTTCTAAGGATAAAAATTCAAATCTTTCATATATCTATCTAATCTACTAACTTTGCGAGCTCTCACGTGAATTTCTCTTATCATTTGTTTGACTAGTTGATCTGCAGATCTGCTGCTTTCTTTGAAAATCCTTGCATTCCTTTCCTGCCATACATGATATACTCCACTAGCTAGTGTCATTCTATATACCTTCTGTTTAGCAGTCTTCCCTGTAGCATTTTCTATAGCCCATTGTACTTCATGCTTCCAGTTCCACACTTCTCTCTTTATGCCTTGCCAAGTTAGGAGCTTTGACCATACCTGTTTAGCATACATGCACTCAAATAGTAGATGGTCGATGTCTTCATTTTCTTGCTTGCATAGCACACAGTCCATATCCTCTAGATTAGCCCAGCATGCTATCCTCTCCTTAGTTTGTAGTCTTCTGTGAAGAGCCAAGAATAAGATGAATGTCCATTTAGGATGGCCATTGTGTTGCTGACCATTCTTCTTCAAGGAACTTTTTGAAATTCTCCACGATAGGCTCCATATATATTCTTTATTGAGTATTTAGTCATAGCAGCTGTTTCATGGAGGCCTATTTTTTCAAACATGCTTTTTGCTTTAAGAATCTTCTGTACCACCCATGAGGCTTGGGTAGTCTTAGTCTCCCATACATCCCCTGCCTTGGTATAGTAAGCATGGATCCACTTTACCCATAGGCAATCTTTCTTCCTGCATATGTTCCATAGAAGTTTACCAATAGCAGCCCAATTCCATGTATATATGTCTAAAATATTTAGACCCCCTGCTGCTTTAGGAAGGCATAATCTATCCCAAGCAATCAGTGCTTTCTTGTTAAGATCATTGCCTCCGGTCCACAAAAAACTTCTGTAGGTGGCTTCAATCATCTGAATAACTTTTCTTGGTAGTACAAACACTTGTGACCAGTATACTTGAATAGAGTACAACACAGATTTCACAAGTTGGATTATTCCAGCATATGATAAGTATCTAGTGGTCCATAATTTTATTCTAGCCAGTATCTTGTCTATTAGAGGTTTGCATTGAATAATAGACAACCTTTTTGTACTCAGGGGGATGCCTAAGTACCTAAAAGGTAGATCACCCTTACCAAATTGGGTAGCCTGAAGGATTAGATGTTGGATCTCCTGAGGCACACCACCAAAGTACACTGAGCTTTTCTCAATATTGGCACTTAATCAAGACACTTGTGAGAACTTTTGGAAGCACTGGACCAACATAGTGATAGACTCTAGTTCTCCTTTGCAGAATAGTAAGAGATCATCCGCAAATCCAAGTTGAATAATCTGCAGTTTTTTGCATCTAGGGTGAAATTTGAACTTTTTATCTTCACTGATACCCTTTAAACTTCTGCTAAGGTATTCCATGGCAAGCACAAAAAGGAAAGGGGATATAAGGTCTCCTTGCCTTAGGCCTTTCTTAGCTGGAAAGGGTGGTAATGGCTCTCCATTGAGCAAAACTGAATAGGAAACAGTAGAGATGCAGCACATAATCCATCTGGTAAATTTTGCTGGGAACTGGAGGCATTGTAGGACTTGCTCAACATATGGCCATTCTATTGAGTCATAAGCCTTTCTCATATCTATTTTTAACATAAATCTAGGGGTGATACCTTTTCTGCAATAGCCCTTCACCAATTCATGGCTCAATAGGATGTTGTCTGTGATTAATCTTCCTGGCACAAAGGCTGATTGACTTTTGTCCACCAGACTGTCCATCATCCCCTGCATCCTAGTAGTAAGGATTTTAGAGATCAGCTTATATAGCATAGTGCATTATTTAGAAGAATTAAATGATATATTTTTTGGACCCCACAAATCTTTAGTGGATATTGATATGGTAGTCGGTGAATTCATCAGTTGTTCAGTCTTAGTGAAGACTAGTTGATGAAACTACTAATTCGGAAGTTTGTCACGTGCCTTTCTCGAAAGATTATTTTCTTTCTTGAAAATTTATATTGTTTATTTCTTTTATGAAATGATGTCACTTCGAAGTTTGTGATTTTTCATAGAAAGATACATCTTTACGTTTTTGTATGGACATGACCGTTCATAAACGAATGTATTAATACGTTGGTCCATAATGAGGTGAACCAACCGGTGAACATGAACCACTGCAAGTTGGATTTATTTCATGAATGAAGCTGGTATAGTTTGCATATCAAATAGACGTATGAACAAATAACATACAAATGCGTGAAAATGGCGGAGTGATTGCGAAATGTGTTATATATCAAAAGGCTGTTACCACAACTTATGCAAATCATTCCTGTTGTTGTTATAATATATTATTACTGCATTAAGTGTAGTCAATAATCTGATATGCAATAGAATGTCGAGACTTATTAGTCTACGACATAAGGAAGTTCGCGTTGAACTATCAGGACAATAAAATGAGTTTTGGGATATTTAAAATATATCCATGCATTGCACTATAATAACTATCCTGTGGGTATTGAAGGGTATAGTGATGCAAATTGAATCACCGAATAAACCTAAGCTAAATCCATAAGCGGATATATTTTTACAATCAGTAGAGGAGCAGTGTCTTGGAAATCGTCCAAACAAACATGCATTGCCGCTCTACAATGAAGGCTGAGTTTATAGCCTTAGACAAGGCCGGTGAAGAAGCTGGATGGCTCCAGAATTTCTTGAAGAAATTCTATCTTAGCCCAAAATATTGGCACCTATATGCATACATTGCAATGGTCAAGCGGCAATAGAAAGGGCTGGGAGCATTATGTATAACAGAGAATCTTGTCATATACGACGAAGAAATAAAACCGTTAGGCAACTACTCTCTAGGGGAATTATCATAATTGACTATGTAAAGTCAAGCGATAATGTGTCGGATCCACTTATAAAAGGCCTAACTAGAGAGGTAGTTGAAAGATCATCGAGGGGAATGTGACTATGGCCGAGGACAAGTCATTGTGGCGGTAAATCTACCTAGAAGACTGGAGATCCCAAGATCTAGGTTCAAGGAGCTCAAACAAAGTCACTAATGACGGTTCAACATTGTCAAATAAAATTTCTTTTTGGTCCATTCTCGTGATGAGACAATGTTCAGTACAAAGGATAAAACGTTAAGACTTTTTAATGGTCTCTAAGTTTGATAGAGGGTATATCAAATAGTGTATCTACGGGATAACACGTTTAAGAATCACCTATGTAAGTGTGAAGTGTAAGCCGCTTCAAGGAGAATTTTGTAAGGCCAGTTCTCTACGCACTTATGAACCACGTGGTGTTCATGGCTGAAACGAACACAACAATGAGAACCAAAGACGGTTAAGGGTTGATTGTGTGACTTATGGTTGTCTAGGTATACACCAAAGCTCGACGGTTCAAAGATATCAATTCTACCGGATTGTCCGAGTATATCCGACATAAGTTCACTATAGAAAGTTCAAAGGGAAACCTACTTATCCAGATGCGATTAATCCTTACTTGTGAATCACACTGTATTTTCATGCATATTTTTACACATATGCCCATTTCCCATTCATGTGGGGGATTGTTGCGTTTTTTCTTTAAAGGGTGTGAATGAGAAATGGAAGAGGCAGCTTTTGGATTGCACCTCTGCAGATCACCCTTCCTTTGTCTATAAATTTAGAGGCTTGGCCTCAATTTTGATAGATGAAAAAATCTAAAAATTTCTCCCCTCTTTTTATATTGTTGCATTATTTTCAAATAAACATAAGTGTAAAGTGTGATTTGCTCCGTCTGTTGAGTTCACTGAAATTCTGTAATTTCGATTGCCAGTATTACAGAATAGTTATTCCGTACTATCCTGAGAGGAATTAATCCAAAACCTTGGGCAACAGTGAGAGGATTAAATTCCTTAAGGTCACACAAGCAACTTGTGGGCTCGGAATTATTTTTTCTGATTTGTTTATTAAACTAATATTTTTCTACTTCTCTGATTTTCTAATTTCGAACAAAGTAATACCAACAGCTACATGGATCAATTATAACTCTTTTTACATTAGTATTATAAGCATATAAAGTATTACCAATGAATCATTATATTGTATAAGCAAGCCGTCCGCATCTTTGTCGTCAAATGTTATGCTCTCTCCGCTTATAATCTGCTGAATACGTTTCTCTAGTGCTACGGACACCTTAGCAAGTTTCTTTGCCGCTGTAAATATTATTCCATTAATTTTCTCACCCTCCGTTATGATATCTATCGTCCTTTTTGTGACAAGGGTTTAGGTGGTTCCTCATTTTTCCTATTTTTCATGCAAGCTTGTCTTCCCTTTTCACTTAACAATTCAGTAAGATAACCCTTGTGCAAGAGATAATCTATCTCTCTATATAAAATCTGCAATCTATGGTTCTATGTCTATGGTCTTTGTAAAATTCGCACCAAAACTCCTAACTCTATTTGCTGGGATCTGACCTCATTTTCTTAGGCCACCGTACTGTATCCCCCACTTCTCTTAATATCTCTATCAACTATAATGTATTCACATTGAAGTTTTGATCTGCTCATTTTGATCAGAAATTATAACCGCTATATTTTGTCATATCTGGTTCTTTTGCAGCCCGTAAAAAAAATCTCGTATCTCTTTTCTCGGACCATTGATTAAATCGACCAAGTTTTGATTTTTGCGCGTAATTCTATTGAAGGACACATATACGGTTTGCACCTATTTTTCAAATTTCTATCTTCAATTTCGGACCTTAAAGAAATTGACTCCATTGGGTTTTCGTGTTTGTTGCTAATTTTCGATTGAACTACCGTATCCTCTTCTATTCGGAGCTTTGTACTATACCAGTTCTAGACATCGCTCTATGTAGTTGGTGGGAACTCACGAAGGCTTTTCTTTAACCTTCTTGTTGCCTCTGAACTTCTTTCATTCAAGTTCCTTGCGAATGCTATTGCTGCCTAATTATCATGCATGGATAGTAATAGCATCCTCTCCCTTTAGAAGTAATCCACAAATTCCCTAAGTAACTTCGTACTTCCACACCATATCTTAAATATATCTTTCATTTGTTTCTCCACTTTTTGTGCTTCCGAATGAGTTTTAATAAAAGCATCTGCAAGTTCAACAAATGAATCTATCGAATTTTCATGAAAAAAAGAGTACCATATTTGTGCCCCCTTTGATGAGGGTTTCCCCTAATTTCTTCATAAGCACTGATTCAATCTCCTACTTTGTCAAATTATTTCTCTTGACTCGTGTGGTATATGCAGCCATATGATCTCGTGGATCAGAAGTTCCATCGTATTTGGATATGTCCGGCATTTTGAATTTCTTTGGTATCGATAGTGACATTGCACTAAGCTTTCATGGTTATTGTGAATATTTATCCATATCCACGTCTTTAGTTACTGGTGAAATTCCCGGAATTTGCTTCGTTTGCTATGCTTCTTGATTTATTTATTTAAGGTTAGAACTAAATTTTATAAATTAAAATTATCGGGCGTACTTGGACCTCCTGTTCCAGAGCTATTTGAAATTTTCCTACGTTCAGAATTTTCAAGTCCTAAATTGGGAATTTCTGCAAGCGCATTAACTTGTGGTTGTTGAGTTAAATCTTAAGTAGGTACATTGCCTGTCAAAGCTCTTAATGCTGCCCCAATCTGTTGAACAATGTTGTTTTACTACTCATCTTATAAGCATGATTGCACCTCTCTCCGCGGTGAATTATATTGAGATTGATGTGGAGACTGCACGTGTGTATTTCTTGGTGTCACCTCTTGACTACTTTCCTGTCGGTCTCTTTGATTAATTCTAGACATAATTTATTGGAAATTATCAGCTATGTCCATTTATAAGTAGCTCACTATAAAAATTGGCTAATTGATAAAATATTACTAATATTAGCCAAATTAGCCAATTAGCTATTTGTAGCAAAAAATATCAAATTTTTGCTTTGTTTTGAATGGGTGTTATTAGAATAGATTGGGCATAACTTAAGGAGCTTGTATCTCAGTTTCGTGATGATTTGGTGAAGTTTTGAGGTGGTTTGAATTGAAAATTCGAAGTAAAAGCTGAACATGAAAAAAAATGATATGTGTATCACACTGTGTATCATTTGTGTATCACATATGTATCATATTTGTATCAATTGTGTATCACATGTATATCCATGTATACCTGTGTGTGAGATACATGCGTGATTCATGTTTGATACATGTGCAGAAGACTTTTTTTGAACTCGATTTAATTACGAATTTTGATGCAAAACTAGTCCATATCACCTCAAATCTTCCTCAAATTTTGTATATTGACTTATTTATATATTTTCAATGAATTTCAACTATACCCATTGAAAAAGTTGCTTTTTTGTTTAGATTTTTGGAATATTGTATAGATTTTTATATTTCATCACCTTATTTGCTACTCCGTCCATGAAATTTCCTTTCCGTCTTGTATCTAATATTGCTAATCACGCTTAAAAATATGGAAGGTGATTTTTGCATGTGATTCTTTGAGAGAAAGAACCCTATTATTTGATTTTTCAATTTTTGTTGGCTAGTTTTGGTAAGTCTATGACTAATGGCTAGAGGTTGGTAAGTTGAGATTTATTTGGGACATTTATGTAAGTTTCCCTAATTTATTTGTAACGAAATAAGAAGAATATAAGGGAAAAAGTGAATGATTGTTAGAATCTCGGCAGTGAAACCAAACTGTTTAACCCCAAAAAAGTTATTTTTAAAGTCAAAGCAATTAATTTTGTATTTTATGGTACTAACAACTGATTCAACTCGCTTTTTCAAATATAAATAATATGCATATAAATAAGCAAAATAATAGAGAGATAAAAGGAAAGATAGATTTTATTGATGTGAGTAGCTCTTCTTCTGTTTAATCAAAATATTGAATTGCCAGAGCGATTTTTCGTATCAGATTGCAAGAATAATTCGAAAAAGGATGGAATGGCGACTGTGGTGCGATCTCATACACAATAAGAGTTGGTTCTAGGGACTAAGTGTCTTAGTTGAACATAGTGAGACTAAGGGACGAAAGGTCAAACCTAGAAATGTGCAAGCGAGACCCAGCAAAATAATTTTTTCGCGCGAAAGCCGTTGCTTGTTCCATAATTTGCTAAGATGGGAAGTATAGATAGAAAGGCAGAAAAGGAGGCGTCGGCTCTTATTCCTTCCAAATCGAGCTCGAGCCCAGCCCAGCGGCAACCTTGAAAAAAGAATTCTTTCTCTCTCCAGGTATGGTTCGTTGGAACCACTTCGTTCGGCGGATCACAGAACTGTGTAGAATGAATTGTTTTCCGATACTGATACAACATAGGGAATAAAAGTTTAAGTAGTAACACAATTAGTAACTGATTGCCTTATTCAATTCTTACCTGTTACTATTATTTATTGTACTTATTGTACGTTACATAATTGATTCGTAACTGATGGCATATTAATGGAAAATCCTGTGTAATCCGAGGTTAGTTGATTTCTTTTCATATTCGTAACCATGAGCGATTCTTCGTATCAGACCCAGTGTTATTCTCTTATAAACAGTTCGGGGATTAATGGTTACTGTACTAATACGTTGAGTTCCGTATATACTTACACGTAAATCTTTGCTTCTTTCGTAATTTGCTGACACGCGTTTCCATTTAACTAATCCACGCGACGAATTTATTTTTCACTAATATACTACCCTAAAAACTTACTGAATTTTTTAAAAGACACGGAGCAAATTAAAAAAAATCCATGGTACCATGTTTAAGAATTTTAATAAATAGGAAAAGTATCTCGCATTCAAAATGTTACGAAAATATACAACATCTTTTTTCTCTTTTTAGTCTTAAAATTCCAATAAATAAGAACAATCTCTAAATTAATCAAGTTACACAACCAATAATTGGAAACAGAAAAATACATACTAGTAGCAAATATGTACTAGCAAATTTTAATCAATTGACCATTGACTGGTAACTCAGTCCCGTGTCATATGACCAACTATGCAGATCTATCTCTCTAAGCCTGTCTAACATGTGAGCAACATCAATCGTGACAAGTCTGATCGAGTTATAATGAAAATACGTGTAAATAGTTGTTGTTCTTTTTTTGGTTTAACATTTTATGTTCAGTATTTGTATTGAGGTCCGACTAAATTTAAATTCGCGCTGAAAATTAAAGGGATAAAGTGTTCCATAACAAAAGTGACTTGGAACTAGCAAATTGATAAAGCTTGTGAATGCTGGAGAAAACAAAAACACCAACTTGAGCATCACAAAGTATAGACAACTCCTCAGCTTTCTTGAATAGCCCTGCCCGCCGTTTGGAAAAAGTGACTTGCCTGCTACTAATGTTTTCAATCTTTTTCATCTCTATTTTCCCTCTCCCCATTTGTTTTTCTCTTTTCCCTTCTAAGGAAAAGCAATAAAGCCTCTCAGTTTTCTTATACAATACAATGAATGTTATTTGCCAATGTGAACTGATTCATCTCTTATATATATATATATATATGGTTAATTAGGTTGTATTGTTGGGGTGGGGAATGTCTAATGAGGGAAAGGAATAAATACTTCCTTATTTGGAAGGGAAATATGGAGAGGAAATAATGAATTTTCCATGTGTGGCTAATATGGCTTTGCCGTTTTATACTTTTGATTTTTTGGGGTTTTCCCACTTTGGATTCTTTTTTCTATAAAAGGATGTTTAGATTATCATATAGATTTGGTATCCCTCAGTTACGGCCACCTTTTCATTTTCTTTCCTAAATTGAATGAAGGAAAACAAAAATAACCTCATAACCCTCCGTGCGCTCCCTTTGAAAATTATGCGATACATCAAACATTTACATTATATTTATCATTTGCAGCTATATTTTCAATAAATTAATTACCATTTGTAGCTACATTTGAATTTTATAGCAAATTCATGAAATTAGAAATTATGGTTGATACTACAAATGATAATTATGCAAATTATAGTTATTAGGCTCTAAACTATAGTGATTTATAAAAATTCAACCTCTCTAAAATGTTATTATGCTCCTATGACTATGTACACCAAAAGAGAAACCGAAAAGAGCCAAAACTGTCCGTATACTATCCGCTTAGGAATACTTTTGCCTTCCGTTAATAGTTGCGTATTTTTTTTTCCCAGCCATTATAAAGTTGGCACGTATTTACTCATGTAATTTGTAAAAGATTCACTTTTGCCCGTTTTCACTGATGGAGCCGTTAAAAAGGCAAAAATAAAAATAAATATGAAAAAGGTCTAAAATTACCCTTCAAGTTTGCGAAATATTTACTTTTGGCTTCAGTATAATAATTCGATTCATATTTCGCCTTTTTCACTAAGGGGTCCATTTTGGATAGTATGTGCGTATTAATCAAAATCACAAAATGATACTTGACAATTTATTGAACTTCCTCTTATTGATCATCATCCTACCCTCTCCCATTTAGGTTTAACTCAACCCCAAATAAACACACATTTGAATATTTTTTTCTTATATAACTTTTACTTTAATTAATAGTTTATTTATTAGCGGTAGAAATCTAACGCTGAATTCCTTGTTTTGCTTACTCTAGCAGCTTTTGTTGTTGTTATGTTTGTTTTAATTAGGTTGACGTGTGTTCAATTTTTCCATTTTTTTAATTTTCTTTTTTTGACTTGAGAATTTTCATGAAATTCATTTTTTGTTTGATACCCGTTGTGTCTAGTAATTTTGTGGGAACATCTATGTGATGTTTAATTTAAAGTTAATTCTTTTACTTAATTTAAGAAAATGGGAGAGAGGAGTGATAAATACGAGGAGGTTTAATTAATTTGCAAGTATTATTTTGTAGTATGAATATGCACAAATTAATGTTCAAAATGGATCTCTTTGTGAAAAGGAAAAATATTAATTAAATTATTATGCTGAGGTGCAAAAGTAAATATTTCACAAATTTGACAAGAACATGCCCCAATGGCTTGTGAAGTAAACCACAATACTATCATATCAATTCTGCCTCTACTCCAATACCAAAAGAAGAGAAACATATTCCAAACAGCAACATGATCTTTAGCCACCACCAGAGAGCGTCACTGCAGTTCTAAATTATAACACTATAATGCTATCGCAATGCAGGGGTGTATGACATAACCAGGTAGACATTGCCATACGCGTGCAAACAGCAGCGTAGAGAGCTATGTTCTTCAGATACCGGCCCATATGAGCATAGATCTTCCTGTGCAATTTCTCCAGAAGAAAAAGTTCTGGAAAAAATACTCGCCACAACCACACCAGGAGAACATAATACAACCAAGAACTGACTTCTTCTGACTATTTACCTTATTGCTACTAGTATGACCATCATTTTGTGTTACGAATATGGGCTAAGTTTAGGGGTTTTTAACCGAAGATTTTTGGTTTTATAATGTGGTGTCCTTAGTTTATTTTATGTTAGTTGAGTCCCGTTGTTATTTATATTTTAGTACCTAAAGGTGTCTACTTTTGTTAGTCGACACGTGTCCAGTTTGTTAGGCTACTAGTTGTTTAATACC
This sequence comes from Nicotiana attenuata, assembly GCF_001879085.1. Taxonomy (NCBI): domain Eukaryota; kingdom Viridiplantae; phylum Streptophyta; class Magnoliopsida; order Solanales; family Solanaceae; genus Nicotiana; species Nicotiana attenuata. Next base: position 264,184 of record NW_017671056.1, on the reverse strand, counting down.
GTGTATTCACTGTTTTGTTCAGTTATGTTGAATGAAAACCAATTTTATCTCTGCATTTTCCTTTCTTTTCTTAGTTTCTTCTTAGTTTAGTTTCAGTGGCTTTTCCCACCGGGGAATTGCTACATTTGGTATCAGAGCCGACGATTTTCGGTTGTTCTTCGGTGTTAATGGCGGAGTCCGGCAGAGGTTCGAATGAGTTGGAGCAAAAAATTCAAGCTTTTATTGACATATCAAACAGAAGACTGCAATATATGGAAGAATGGAATCAAAATCGTTTCCGAACCTTCCATAGTTCACAAAATCAGTATGACTTTCAAAAGTCGGAGAGTGAGTGGGTTCTCGGTGACCCGTACACTTTTCATCAGTACCCTGGTGCAAATCCAAGTTCTTATCGAGATTCCTCTAGTGATTTCACTTATGGATTAGCTAACCCAATGTATGAAGGATGGAATTATCTCCATTCACCCACAAGTGCTCCCTCTTATCAGGTTTCATGTATTTATCCATTTGACGGTAACTATACGGGTTTGTATTTCATTCAGATGGGTGGTGGTACTGTAGTGTCGGCGACAACCGTTGCGCCTACACACGAAGATCCTCTAACGATGGCGGCAAGATTCAGGAGGAACAAGAAGAAGAGAGGATATGTTAGTGCCTGCTATCACTGTATCGGAAAACGCAAGAAACATCCTGGGAGAGCAAACACCGGAGGAATGCACCATCACAAGATTCTTTTTGATAAATATCTTTCTAGTTACATTGGGAAAGTGGGTATGAGGTATTTTCATAAACGTCAAAACTTGTCTAAGAAGAAAGGAAACTATGTCGAGAACCAACTGTTTGATAAAAGTTCTCACAGAAATGAGATTGAGCTGTAATGCAGATTTGATAACAAGGAATCCTTTGTGGTTCATATTGGTGGTTGAGACTGTGGAGTGCTTAATGAGACTGAGAAATTTATCTCTAAGGAGATCTTGACTGTTGAATCTGAAAAATCAGTTGATGGGGAAGAGAATATGCAAATGGATGTTGAAGTTGCAGTAAATCAGGCGGGAAAGATGTTCGATGAAAAGTCAAAAAGAAATGAAAACGAGTGGATTTGCCCATTTGCAAAAGAAGAATCAGATATAACAGAATCAGAATGATACGAAGGTGAGGCAATGGAACGGTAAAAAAACGACAAAGAAGAGAAAAAGCAGAAAGGAAGGAAAAGCAAAGATAAATTAGGGTAAAATAAAATGGAATTTCATTCATATCCAAGAAAATAGCTAATTACAACCTATATAGGGAATAAATCCCTGAAAATGACAGAGGAATTCCACTAACTACTCCACTAACTTCTGCCATTTCAGTACACAGCTGGGCAGGACCTATTTGGTATAAGACAAAAGAAATTAAGGGGTCAATGTGTAATTTAAGGAACTTCACATTTAAAAACTAAGAGACTAAACTAAACATCTCAGAAACTCTTTAATTCCAACTAACTAGTCGTTATGTCTCATCTGTGCAGCATAACGTACAACTTCCGCAAGCTACTCAATTCATTCTCTGTATCAGATCCCCCTGTTAAAAATTTCCTTGTCCTCAAGGAAGGAAAGAAGGAAATCGCACAATGAGAGAGTGGTAGTCTTCCCAAGTGGCCTGTTCTGGCGGTAGTTGATCCCATTGGATGAGGACTTGAGTGATAGCTTTGTTGCCCTTTTGAACCAAACGTCGATCAAGGATTTTGTGGGGACTTGGATAGTATGGGCTGGAAATGTCAAGGATAGGAGGGTGGGAAATTTGGGAGGGTAAGTTATGACATAATTTGAGTTGGGAAACATGAAAGGTGGGATGGAGGAGTAACTGAGATGGGAGGGAAAGTTTGTAAGCTACAGGGCCAATTTTTTGTAAGACTTGATATGGGCCATAATATTTAGCTGAAAGCTTTGAGAAATGGGAGCCTGATAATGTTACTTGTCTGTAGGGTTGGATTTTA
>NW_017671056.1:150428-262088 GCF_001879085.1 Nicotiana attenuata | reverse complement strand
TCCTACCTGTCTACTAGTAGGGTAGAGTAGTAAGGTGGGGGTGGTTGGCCATACAAAGCTTCATATGGTGTTGTTTGTATAGAGAATGAAAGTGGTGTTATACCACCATTCAGCAGAAGCGAGGTATGAACACCAGTCAGATTGGGAGTCTGAACAGAAGCAACTAAGGTATGTTTCCAAGCATCTATTGATGAATTCTGTCTGGCCATCAGTTTGGGGGTGGTATGATGTGGAAGTATTGAGTGTCACTCCAGCATAGAGAACAATTCCTGCCAAACTTTACTAGTGAATATGGGATCCCTGTCACTCACTATGCCTTCAGGCATGCCATGAAGTCTGTGAATTTGTTCCATGAAGAGTTTGGCCACCTCTGCAGCTGAATAGGGGTGAGAGAGACTCAAGAAATGAGCATACTTAGTGAGTCTATCGACCACCACTAGAATCACGGTCTTTCCCTTTGACTTTGGTAGGCCCTCAATGAAATGCATGCTAATGCTACTCCAAGCTGTGACTGGCAGCTTTAAGGGCTGTAGAAGACCTGGGTAAGGGGACCTATCATACTTGTGCCTTTGGCAAATGTCACAGCCATTGACATAAGTATGGATATCTTCTCTTAACCCTTTCCAATAAAACAGTGAGGCTATCCTTCTGTATGTTTGTTCAATCCCCGAATGGCCCCCCATAGGAGAATCATGCCACAATTGCATAATGTTCTTCTTCAAGCTGGAGTCAGGGCCAATTACCAACTTACCATGCCTTCTAAGTTGATCATGAAAGAATGTGTAGCCCTGTACCTCTGTACCTACCTTTAAGGTCTGAATCAAAGTAGTCAAGTCTGAGTCTAAGTACCAACTTTGAGTGATCATGTGAAGTAAGTCTGTCTGGATAGAGGATAGGGTAAGGGCAGCTAGTTCAGCTGCAGGTAGCCTAGATAAGGCATCGGCCACTTTGTTTTCCTTACCCTTCTTGTACTCAATTATGAAATCATATTGCACCAACTTTGCTATCCACTTCAGTTGTGACCCTGTATGCAGCTTCTGCTCAAGAAGGAATTTCAAAGCCTTTTGATCAGTCTTTACTGTAAAGGGCCTGCCAGTTAGATATTGGGCCCACTTGGTGACAGCTATAACCAATGCCAACAATTCCTTGTCATATACTGACAATGTTTGGTGCTGAGGTGAAAGCCCTTTACTCAAGTAAGCTATAGGTTGGCCCCTTTGCATTGAGACTGCACCAATGCCATTGCTGCAAGCATCAGTTTCCACTACAAAAGGTGTGGAGAAATCAGGCAGTATTAGGACAGGGGCAGAGGTGAGGGCTTCCTTAAGCTTGATGAATCTGCAGTAGCCTGAGGTGACCATTTGAAGCTGTCTTTCTTGAGCAGATCAGTGAGGGGCTTACTGAGGACCCCATAACCTCGGATGAATCTTCTGTAGTATCCAGCAAGTCCCAAAAAACCTCTTAGTTGTTTAATGTTAGCAGGTTCAGGCCATCCTTGGATTGCTTCAATTTTCTGTGGGTCAGTGGTCACTCCTTCAGCAGAGATATAATGGCCTAAGTACTCAATTCTAGTTGCTGCAAACACACACTTACTTTCCTTGGCAAAAAGCTGATGTTGTACCAACAAGTCAAAGGTGAGCCTCAGATGTTTCTCATGCTCATCTAATGTCATGCTGAAGACTAAAATGTCATCAAATCACTAAGATAAACTTCCTTAAGTATGCTTGAAAGATATGGTTCATAAGCCCTTGGAAGCTAGAGGGAGCATTAGTCAATCCAAAGGGCATGACAAGGTATTCATAGTGTCCTGAGTGTGTCTTAAAAGCTGTCTTCTGCATATCAGAGGGGGCCATTCGAATCTGGTGATATCCTGCCCTTAGGTCTATCTTTGAGTAAATCTCTGACCCTCCAAGTTCATCCAATAACTCCTCAATGATGAGTATGGGAAACTTATCCTTAATAGTGATCTTGTTTAGAGCTCTATAATCAACACACAACCTCCAAGAGCCATCTTTCTTCCCAACCAAAACTACAGGTGAAGCATAAGAACTAGAACTATATTGGATGATGCCTTGGGCCATCATTTACTTCACCATATCTTCAATCACATTCTTTTGTATGGGAGAGTATCTGTAGGGTCTAGAACTGACAGGGGCACTGCCTTCAACCAAAGGGATGTGATGATCAAACACACCTCTTGAAGGAGACAATTGGTTGGGTTCTTGGAAGATCAAACTATATTCAGTGAGAAGTGTTTGGATGGGGGCAGGAATTTCATCAGGTTTCTGACAGGGTACAGTTAGGGGCATGTTGGTAGAACAGACCTTGATCATGAAGATCTGAGCAGTATCAATGGTAATGTTGTGCAAATCCTTGGTATCAGCTGTTTTAAAGGAAGGATAAGTACCCTGCGGGGTAATAGATTTCCCTTGATAGAGGAATTGCATGAAAAGCTTCTCAAAGTTGACCTTAATATCTCCTAACTTGCACAACCATTGGATTCCTAGCACAACATCACAGCTGCCAATGGGGAGCACTAGGAAGTCATCTTGAAAGAGAACCCCTTACATGAGCCACTTAAAGTTCTTACTCCCTTTTACAGATTGAATGACCCTTCCATCAGCCACAGACACATCCTGAGGTTGTATTTGGCTAATGGGGCAGCCTATTCTCTTGGCAGCCTTCTCATTAATGAAGTTGTGGGTGGAGCCACAATCAATAAGAACATTGATAGGATTATGTTCAGAGAAGCCTTGAATTCTAAGAGTTCTAAAGCCCTTAATGCCATTTAGAGCTTGCAAAGATATCTCACAGCTTTCAACAGGGTTGACTGCTTCTGAAGGCTCCTCAATTTCATCCACTTCTACTTCTGTATCCCCCTCATTGGAGAAATCCAGTTCCTCAGCACTTATCTCCATGGAGTAAATGTGCCTCTTGGCCTTGCATTTATGCCCTGGGGTGAACTTCTCATCACAGAAAAAACATACACCTTGAGCCCTCTTCTCATCCATTTCAGCTGGTGTAATTCTTTTCCTGAATCCATCCATATTGGCAGTAACAAGTTGCTTATAGGTAGGGGCAGCAGGCTTTGCACCTCCAGTAGAACCCTGTCCTTGAGATGTCCTCACAGCAGAGTGTTGATGCATTAGGGTAGCTGCCTTGATGGCCTTACTCTGTGCAATGAAACTGGCCTCATGTAGTCTAGCCAGGTAGTAGGCTTGGGGTAAACTGGTAGGATTACCAATCCTTACAGCATTGCTGATTTCAGGCTTGAGATTATTCAAGAATATGTTGATGGCATGCTCTACAGACAGGTTCATTCTAGTCATAACACTATTGAAAGCCTTCTGATAATCCTTCACACTCCCAGTATGCTTAATATTCATAATCTCAGTCATAGGATCTGAGTATTCAGCCCCAAAACTATCACACAAGGCCCATAAATATTCATCCCAAGTAGGGAGTGACATTTGACCTCTGCTCCTCATATAGTGTAAATGCCATTGCAAAGCATCTCCTTCAAAATGCATAGAAACCAACTTCATTTTCTGCTGGATAGTAAGGTCCTCATCAGAAAACAATTGCTCTACTTTGTACAGCCATGTTCTAAGATCCTCACCATTGAACTTGGGAAATTCAACCTTGTGGTACTTGGTAAAAGGAATATTTGGTAGTGTCACATTGTGTGTGTTCAAGTTGTGGGGCTGATTAGTGGTAGGAACACTGGGATATGGGTAAGGAGAGGACACATATGGGGTCTGGTGGTATAGGGTTGGGGGTATATGTGTGTTTGGGTATTGGTAGGCAGAAGGAAACTGGCTAGGCTAGGTATATGTGTGGTGGTATACGGGTGGTGGTACTAACGGTGAGCTTTGTGGTGGTGGAGTTTGATAATACCTCCCTTGACTGTAAGGGAACTAGGGTGCTAAAGGTATGGTTGTCCTGGGAAGGGGGTTTCGGAATGCCTATAACCCCACAGTTTGAAAAGGGGAAGGTTGGAACTGAGAGGTTCTTGGATTCTGAGTGTAAAGGGAAGAGCTAGGGTTCATGGGAGCTTGAGGAACTAAGGTTGTGGAGCTAATAATCGGAACAGTCTGAGTACTGGGGATAACCGAGCTAATAGTAGGAAGATTCGAAGGTATGGTTGAGGTATTAGCTCCAGTCGATCTAGGGGAAACCAAGTCACCAAAATCAAAAGGCCTATCGTTTGGGGAATACAGCTCACCTCCACTGTGGGTTGCAGATTTGTCACGCTCTGGTCTTTTTCCCCCATGGATAACTTCATTGAGCACTTCCCTGACATTGCTATTATCTGCCATCGTCGTCCACAGAGCCAAGAGTGGGCTCTGATACCACTGATACGAAGGTGAGGCAATGGAACAGTAAAAAATCGACAAAGAAAAGAAAAAGGAAAAAGGAAGGAAAAGCAAAGATAAATTAGGGTAAAATAAAATGGGATTTCATTCATATCCAAGAAAAGAGCTGATTACAACCTATATAGGGAATAAATCCCTGAAAATGACAGAGGAATTCCACTAACTACTCCACTAACTTCTGCCATTTCAGTACACAGCTGGGCAGGACCTATCTGGTATAAGACAAAAGAAATTAAGGGGTCAATGTGTAATTTAAGGAACTTCACATTTAAGAACTAAGGGACTAAACTAAACATCTCTGAAACTCTTTAATTCCAACTAACTAGTCGTTATGTCTCATCTGTGCAGCATAACGTACAACTTCCGCAAGCTACTCAATTCATTCTCTGTATCACAGAAGTTGAGTTTAATGGGAGTGACTATGTGCAATCTGACAATTTCGAGCGACAAAAGAAGGAAGAACCTCCTATGGAGGTTACCGAAGAAGGTAAGTAAGAAGCTACAATTGAGCAAGTCACAAAGGCTAATCTCCTCATTCCTCATCAACCATTATATATGTTGCTAGAGCTAGTATACATATCAAGATGCAGAAACAAGAAGCTTTTGTACGAGAAGCACATTCAGGTAAGACTAAAATATTGAGTGTAAACAATAATGTTTTATCTGGTTGGGCGAAAGTGGTTGTAATACAAGTTGCTTATCATTTTGGGCCATCAGCTTATTTCCTTGCCTTAAATACCAGGTTCAAATCTAAGGGGTTAATTTAGAGTTATATCATGGGCATATATGACAAATGTGGAATTATGGGGATCGTTAGGAAACAGTTTGATGACTTGCCCCGTAGGTTTGTGGTTCATCATAGTGCTTGCTATATGGGTGAGATCAGTAAGGCTTTAAACCCTTCCAGACCCATGCCAGCTGAAGGTTCAAGTGCTGTATTCGCACTGTTCCCTTGGTTTGGTAGGAGTTTGTCCATGTATATGGACTTCCAAGTTGATATGGGTGAAGACTTCATCGCTGTTGCCATAAGGTTTTGGATTCACAATCCAAATCCAAATCCAAATCTGAGAGAACTATGTGAAGAGCTGAGGCAACAAAGCATAATGAGCGGAGTTACTCAAGTCCATTTGTTACTTGAAAATGACCTTGGCATGTGTAAATGTATCTTGCTAGATACAGGGCAAGAAACAATGATGGTGATGAACAATAATAGCAAAATTTGTAACACTCGGCAGGGTAAAGAAATACCACTAACAAGTCTTCTGTATCTTGCATACCCATATTCTTCTTCACCAAATAGTATTCTCATCTTTCAGCTCACAGTTGGTGCTATGACATGTGCAACTTGTGTAAACTCTGTTGAAGATATCTTTAGAAAGCTTCCAGGAGTAAGAAAGGCACTAGTTGTTTTGGCTACATCACTAGGAAGGGGTAGATATGGTCCATCCATAATCAGTACTTTACTGAATGCAACTGAGTATGCTAGTTTTGAAGTTTCAGTTGTACAGAGCAGCGAACAAGTCAAGATTGTACTGAGGGTGGTTGGACTATCTGCTAAGATGGATGTGCAATTGATGGAAGTCATTCTTTCGAAGTTTCATGGTGTAAAACAGTTTTATGATGAGAGGAAAACAAGAAAACTAGAAGTTGTTTTGGATCTTGAGGTTCTAGGCTCGAGATCCTTAATTGATAGAATTAAAGTTCTGGTTCTACTTGATGCTATATTACTCTGGCAATGTGATCCTTTCATAATAGGTGACTGGATAGAGTGGGCGTTAGTGACTACTGTCCAGCTTGTTATTGGTGTACTACTTTATGGTGCAATTTCTGGATTATGGTCCCAATTTACCTTGGAAAAGGTGCCTTGCTGATCATATATGTACTTCTAGGGAAATCCTTGAAAGCTCTTACTAAAGGAAAGGCATCAGGTGCTTTCAAAAAGCTTTATTCGCTACAAGGAGAAGTGAATGCTTTATTGATTCAACATGGTGACGTACTAAAAATGCTTTTTGTTATTAAAGTTCCTGTCAGTGGTGTGGTTGTTATTTATATAGGGCTTTGGATACATGGTCCTGATTATTGGATAAGCGGTGACCATAATGGTTTTCTAGCTTTCCATCAAGCAAAACTAGGACATGGTGAAGATCTCACTGATTTGAGGAAATTTGATGGAAGGCAATTGAATTTTATTTCATATGTCTCTTGGTTTTTCTTGGTCCATTTGACAACTGATAACAGTTTAAGGCTGCAAAGGAAAAAACCTCATCTTTCTTAAGGTTGTTGGGTTGTGCTGCAACAACATATGCATGTAGCTGCTCTTCGTGCCTGGAGTGATGTTGTTTCTTCTCTTGGAGAAGTATACTCATGGTGGCATAGTGCTAGACTTTGGAGAACATATTTAACATTTGTTGACGAGCGAATTGAAAATTCAAAGAGACACAACATATCACTGGACTTTTATCTTGGAAACGGAAATAGTATTACTGAATCAGTTCATGAGTTCACCAATGATATCGCTGGGTTGTTTATTTCTGCTGTTATACATCTTGATAGTGATGGGTTTGATGACAGTTTTGATTCCTTTCTGTTGGTTCAAGATACTACTCTAACTGGTGGGACGGTAACTTACTCTTCTATGTATTATTCTGTCATATCTAGAGGTGGTAAGCTCACCAAGGCTGCTGATGTTAGTGTCAATCTTATCAGACTCATTCATGCTGCCATCCATAGTATTTTAGTTGCTGTTTTTGGAACTGTCAATGACTTGGTTTGGGTTTTATGGCTTCACCCAGTTCCATATCTCCAACCTTGAGGACAAGGTTGTTTTAAGGGGGATGGATTGTTACCAATATGGGCCAAGTTTAGGGGGTTTTAACCGAAGATTTTTGGTTTTATTACGTGGTGTCCTTAGTTTATTTTATGTTAGTTGAGTCCCGTTGTTATTTACATTTTAGTACCTAAAGGTGTCCACTTTTGTTAGTCGACACGTGTCCAGTTTGTTAAGCTACTAGTTGTTTAATACCGTGTATTCCCTGTTTTGTTCAGTTATGTTGAATGAAAACCAATTTTATCTCTGCATTTTCCTTTCTTTTCTTAGTTTCTTCTTAGTTTAATTTCAATGGCTTTTTCCACCGGAGAATTGCTACATTTTGGTAGTCAAGAATCAAGATCTCGGTTCAAACATCTCAAGTTGTTTGATGCATTGTTGCAAGAAGCATGTACGATATCAGAACTCGCAAGGTAGAATTTGAAGGAGTCACCACTTTTGATACCAACACCATTAACCTCTGCAAAATCTTATGTCATTATTACAGAAGTGAAAAGGGAAGAGAAATCACAAATAGCCTTCAACAATGTTAGGTTTCAACTAAATATTGACAAGCTTATCCATGGGTATAAAGAAGTAAACTCAAGAACTAGGATGGCTCCTGCTTCTATTCACAAACCATGGGAACTTTTAAAGAACAATAAATCCACCAGCATGCTTTACACATTATCCACCTCACAAATAAGGCGATGAAAATTAGGTGGAACTAAACACAAGGCTGAGATAATTTTGCATATAATTAATAAATACCCTTTCCAGGAAGACCACCAGAAGTGTGTTTAAATGTCCAAGGACCATAATGGATGAGTACTAAAAAATTTAAGACAACCTGCTCCATGAACGTAATCTAGAAGATTCCAATACCATGAGTTGCACATCAAAAGAAGGATCAAGCCCGAGCACTATAAATTACCTTAAAACCTCATGGAATTCCTGCAAATATATCCTACTTGCTCTTTCAATCCAATAGAGCACTTTCTTCTTTTAGCAACTCCAATGTAGAGAGCAGAACAACAAAGATCACCTTCAAACTGGTGGAAGTTAAATCAGACAGAAAAGATTATGTTCTTGATATACACTGATTGAAGCTATTTAACTAAACAATTTTGAAAAGAAAAAAAAGATATGTTGCATCAATTTGACAACTCTAAATTCAAAATATGCATTGGCCGTAGATATTATCTCAAATATTTGAAATAATACTTGCATAACAAACTGATCCATTGTTTCAACTTCAAACTTGAATGAAGAACTTGAAGTTTGAAAAACAGGTTTGAAGAGTATTTGAAGTGAAATAATGATTTCCACTCACAAAACCTAAAAAAAAAATTCCAAGTGAAATTCATGTCCAAACACAACTAAGTTCCAAATGCCCTTTTTCATTTAAGACAAACCAAGTGATTACTTCCTTCTAGAACTAGCTACTTAAATAGTTGGAGCTGAATAACTGACTCCATGCAACTATGTCTGTGGGTTTGGGAGAATTGAGGAGTTGGGCAGGCCTGTTACTCTGACCCTTCCTAAGCCATCTATTGAAGAAGCTCCTAAGCTAGAGCTAAAGCCCCTTCCAGCGCATCTGCGCTATGCTTATTAGGGAGACTCTGAAACATTGCCAGTAATTATCTCGTCCAGTCTGACTAATGTACAAGAAGAAAAATTGCTCAGAGTACTTCGCGAGCATAAAAAGGCTATAGGGTGTACAATTGCTGACATCAAGGGAATCAATCCATCGTTTTGCATGCATAAAATCTTTCTGGAAGATGAACACCGCCCCAGTGTTGAGCAGCAAAGGAGATTAAATCCTATCATGAAAGAAGTCGTGAAGAAGGAAGTAATTAAGTGGCTCGAAGCAGGTATCATCTTTCCTATCTCTGACAACAACTGGGTAAGCCCAGTGCAATGTGTTCCTAAAAAAGGGAGGGATGACTATGGTTGAGAATGAGAAAAATGAGCTAATTCCTACTCGCACTATGACGGGGTGGAGAGTTTGCATTGATTACAGAAGGCTCAACAAAGCAAGCCGCAAGGACCACTTCGCACTTCCATTCATTGACCAAATGTTGGACAGGTTGGCGGGGCATGAATATTATTGCTTCCTTGATGGTTATTCGGGGTACAACCAGATCGTCATATGCCCAGAGGATCAGGAGAAGACCACTTTTACTTGTTCTTATGGTACTTTCGCCTTCAAGCGAATGCCATTTGGTCTTAGTAATGCACCAGCTACTTTCCAGAGATGCATGATGGCTATTTTCACCGATATGGTGGAAAAATTTGTGAATGTTTTTATGGATGATTTTTCAATCTTTGGGTCTTCTTATGATGATTGTTTGAAGAATTTGAGCAAGGTATTGACCCGTTGTGAAGAAACAAATCTAGTATTGAATTGGGAAAAATACCACTTTATGGTGCAGGAAGGCATCATGTTGGGTCACAGAGTGTCTAGGAGCGGCATTGAAGTTGATAAGGCGAAGGTGGAGACGGTTGAAAAATTACCTCCAACCATTTCTGTGAAGGGTGTCTAGAGTTTCTTGGGACACGCGGGGTTGTATTGGCGCTTTATTAAGGATTTTTCTAAAATTGCTACTCCTTTGTGCAGGTTGCTTGAAAAGGATGTAACTTTTAAGTTTGATGACGCCTTCCTGAAGGTATTTGAAGAGCTCAAAAAGAAGTTGATGGTTGCCCCCATTATTGCAGCACCGGATTGGTCCTTACCATTTGAACTTATGTGTGATGCAAGTGACCTGGCTATTGGGGCAGTGCTAGGCCAGAGGAAGGACAAGATGTTTTATTCCATCTACTATGCGAGTAAGACTCTTGATGATGCACAACTGAATTACACTACCACGGAAAATGAGTTGTTGGCCGTTGTGTGGGCCTTTGAGAAATTTCGGGCATACTTGGTGGGAACAAAAGTCATAGTCCATACCGATCATGCAGCAATCATGTATCTATTTACAAAAAAGGAATCTAAGGCTAGATTGATGTGCTGGGTTTTGTAATTTGATGTAGAAATACGAGATCGAAAGGGCACAGAGAACCAAGTAGCTAACCATTTATCAAGGACGGAAAAACACGACCACGTGGAGGAGGGTGGACAAATTAAAGAAGCATTTCTTGATGAGCAACTTTTTGCAATCACCAAGACCCTCCCACATGGTACGCAGACTATGTGAATTATCTTGTGAGTGGGGTACTTCCTCTTGAAATTGAATCTGAAGCTAGAAAGAGGTTTCTACATGATGTGAACTTCTACTATTAGGATGAGCCATACCTGTACAAGGAGTGTGCTGATCAGTTGATGAGGAGATGCTTAGAATTAGTGTTGTATGATTGTCATGCCTCACCTTATGGGGGCCATCATGTATTACAATCCGGTTTCTTTTGGCCAACATTATTCAAGGATGACCATGCATTTGTTAAGAAGTGTGACCACTGTCAGAGAACAGGAACAATCATAGAGAGGCATGAGATGCCTTTGAATAACATCCTGGAGGTTGAGATTTTTCATGTGTGGGGGGTAGATTTTATGGGACCATTCCCATTGTCCAGAGGAAATAAATACATCTTGCTAGCAGTTGACTACGTGTCAAAATGGGTAGAGGCGATCGTATTGCCAACAAATGATGCCAGGGTGGTAGTTGCGTTTGTGAAAAAGAACATATTCTCGAGGTTTGAGACTCCACGTGCCTTGATTAGTGATGAAGGGACACATTTTTGCAATCGGTTGTTGAATAACCTTCTAGCTAAATATGGAGTCCATCATAGAGTTGCTACGGCATATCATCCTCGAACAAGTGGACAAGCTGAGGTGTCTAGTAGAGAAATAAAGCAACCTTAGAGAAGACGGTGAGTGTGAATATGAAGGATTGGGCTGCAAAGTTAGATGTGCCTTGTGGGTATATAGAACTGCATACAAAACGCCAATTGGGGTGTCGCCATATAAGCTTGTTTATGGGAAGGCATGTCACTTGCCTGTTGAACTTGAACACAAAGCGTACTGGGCCATTAAGAAGTTGAATATGGACCTTGAAGATGCGGGCGAGAAAAGACTCTTGCAGTTGAATGAGTTAGATGAGTTCAGGCTGCACTCCTATGAACAAACAGAAGACAAAAAGATGGCATGACAAGCGTATCAAGCCACGTCACTTTGAGCCAGGTCAACAGGTATTATTGTTCAATTCTAGGCTAAGGCTATTTCCTGGGAAGTTAAAATCGAGATGGTCATGCCCGTTTGAGGTGGTGAGAGTCACTCCTTATCGTGCAATTGAGTTGCACGTTAAATGGTGAAAGAAATTTTTAGTGAATGGACACAGAGTCAAGCACTATTGGGGAGGAATAATTGATCGTGAGAAGACCAAGGATGTACTTGTTGATAAGTAAGAGAGGTCCTGCGTCGTGCCGCGACGTTAAATCAGACGCTTGTTGGGAGGCAGCCCAATTTTTATTGCTTTCATAGCTTAGCTTTTTAATTTATTTATTTATTAGTTAGAGTAGACTAAAGTTCGCATTTTTTTGTAAACATAGAATTTATAGGTAGAATGGTGTGGGCCATGTAAATTAGATGTATAAAAGGCTCGGGGATTGGGATGTCTAAAAAAAATTCGAAGTTCAGCGCACAGGTTAGCGCCCCGCGGTGCCTGGGGCCCAAAACGTACGTATAAGCCCCTCAGCGGCAGGCCTAGCATGTGGCGCTGGGCTGGGGGGTGGCCAAGTATGTTTTAAAATTTTTTTTTAGTTATGTTTGTTTTGTTTAGTACCCATACCCATAAACCCGACCCATATTCTCTCACATTACAACCCACTCAAATACCCATACCCACCCACAACACAAATTAAAACATAAATCCCCCTCCCAAAACACCCGAATTTCTCCCTATCTTTCTTTATGTCTCTCACGCCCCAATTCTGCCGAGCTTCTTCACTCTTCTCTCTCACAAAATTTCTCAAGCTTCTGTCTTTCTCTCATCCTAAATAATACACGTATGTTTTCTTCTTCTTTTTCTGCTTGTTCTTTTAATAGGTAGATGATAATGAACATCCCATCCTCCCAATTGCCCTAACCCCCAAATTTTGCACCTAAGTTGTTTCTTAAGAATTGTTCTATGGTGGGTGGTCCAGGCATTGGCCGAAATTTGCTGTGGTTGGTTTGTATACGGAGTAGTAAACTAGAATTCCCTCTACTTCGCTGAAAATTGGAAGGGCCACCTTGTTCCACCATTATTAAACTAGAATGCACACACTTCAAGCCCACAAGGTGTTTGTTAAAATGTTTGAATGAATATTTTGTGCACCGATGAAGTCTGAGTAACCGAGTGTATTTGTATATGATATTGGGCTAAGTGTGGGGTGTGTGGGGATGATTGTACATGCTTAGGAGCTTGGTTTCAATGCATACATGTTGCTCACACCATGTATCCTATATGATGTATGTTGTAGAATATTGTAGAGTTAGCTAATTTAGTGTAGTTGTAGTAGCTGTGGAAATTCAAGTACCATATGCCACTTGCTTGCATTGAGGTGAACTCACTTAGCCATGATAATCACTTGTTTGTGTGGCATCGTTAGCGCCTTTTATCTATTGTGTGGCAGGGAAGTCTTGAGTACCCATGGTCTTGTGGTGCAACACTTGTGCATTTTAGATCACGATTGTGAAGTATTGTACATTGAGCCTTTGGTTTTAAGTGTGGGGTTATTTTTTTGACTCGCGCGACAACCTTAGGCGTGCTTCTTGGTAAGTTCTCACATTCATGCTTATTTGTGTTGTAGGTTGCTATGGCTCGTGATAGTGCAAGCAAAGGCAAGGGAATAGGAACTTCCTCCACCATTGCCCCGCACCCAAAAAACGCAAGCAAGGAGAAGGATCCTCCAGGCAAGCTAAAGGAAAACAAGTTGCTGAGGGATCGCAGCAGGCACCATTGCGACCGAGGCCTCGCTTGAATCTAGTCACTGATGAGGCTATTGCATGGCATAGGGACTTCGTGCCATATGGGCGGTACATCTCCGAGATGGGGATTAATGTCAAAACTTTAGAAAGAAACTTCCCGGATGTACTTGGCCTGTCGCGGGCATTGAACATGGACAAACTCATAGAATGCCCCGGGTATGCAAATTTGAGCATGGTTCGGGAACTATACGCCATCTGAATTTAAATTTGTTCAGCGCACATGTACGTGGGAAGGACGTGCCACTGGATAGCGGTCCTTATGTGCATTTTTGGGGATTGAGAGTGCTGACCCGAGGAAGCTAAAGAAATTTATCAAAAGCCC
Source organism: Nicotiana attenuata (assembly GCF_001879085.1). Taxonomy (NCBI): domain Eukaryota; kingdom Viridiplantae; phylum Streptophyta; class Magnoliopsida; order Solanales; family Solanaceae; genus Nicotiana; species Nicotiana attenuata. The sequence continues at coordinate 248,616 of NW_017671056.1, read as the reverse complement.
AAACTACACAAGTATACATCACACTCTTTGTGGCGTTGATTCAAATAGAAAGTGGACCAGAAAGCAAGGCGATATTCACCTTCAGATGGTTCGCTCTGATTTCAACAAGACTGCCAAAGTGTGGCAGAATTTTGTGCAAGCCAGACTCATGCCAGTTGAACATAACAGCGAGTGCATTCGAGCTAGAGTGTGTGTGATCTACTTTTTGATAACTGGGAGACCCATTAATGTAGGCGGGCTCATGCTGGGAGAGATGGCCCGCACACGATTTGGGCGGCAGATTAAGAGGTTTTTCTTCGGCAACTTGCTCACGCAATATATGATCTCCCGGAAGGTGCCGGAGTACCCAGGGTATGATGAGGTGGTGGAGGCTCCTAAAGGGTTGTTGGACATCACATCCTTGTTGGAGACTTCGTCTAAGCTCACTCAGGCAGCATGAAACGAAAGAGACGAGAACTTCAACAGGTACCTCTATAACTCTTTAAATGTACTCATGAGCAGGATGGGTGTAACCGACCAGGAGCTTATGCATTTACCCAATGACTTGTCGAGTTCGTCCAAGGAGATGTTGGGGATTGCGCCAGGTAGCCCTGTTCACTCGTCGGAGGACGCCAATAGTGTCAAAGGCTCTGATACGGAGGATGATATTGGTGATGATGTTACGGGGCCCATGGCTTTGGTGCCTCTAAGACCTGATGATGATATGCCCGGAGTTGCGAATGGAGGGCATAATGAGGAGGAGGACTCTGACTGAAAGGGGGTTTTCTTTTCACCCTACTCTGTTTTACATTTTTATATGCATTGGGGACTATGCATAGACTTAGTGTTGGGTGGGAGGACTACTACTTGTGATGTATTTTGTATAACTTGTATTAATTTGTTTCTTTTATTAGTTTTGCTTAGTCTAGTTTTTAGTCTAGTTTGTTTTAGAAAGAAAAGAAAAAAAATTAAAAAAAATAAAAACTCGGACTTTTCCCGACGATGGATCTTTTGGACAATTTTCTTGAGGGATTAAGTCTGATTAAAAGCACCAAAAAGATTTTTTTAGGATAGTTAAGTAGTATCCCTTGGATTTTCTTTGGGCACCGGTTCTTTTCCAAGGGTGTAGCTCGAACCGGGTACTTTATTTATTTATTTTTTAGTAGGTTAGGAAGAAACTGAGTTGCTCTGAGATACCTAGTGACATGTTTGGTGCTGGCACATTAGGCTATGACATACATTCTATCTTCCCATGCATATTGTTTGAATTTGGACGTCTAAGTAAAGTAAATAGCCTATTTTGTGACGCTTTTTCTTAGTTGTTTGACTTATGTGCCACATAGTGCAATATTGCTTAAATTTTATCAATTATGTGTGCTTGCTTGACTTGAGAGTTGAACAGAATTGTCTTGATTGAGTCATGTGCAATGTGTGTGAGAGTATTTGTGATCTTCTGTGCTATCCTGTGTAGTCTAGAACTTGCCCTGTGTGTTAATTGAAACGAAATTGTTAGGTTGTGCTAATCTAGGAGATGACGTAGGCGTTTCTTGCTTGATCATAGATGTGCTTGTCACAAAAAATAAAATTTTCCGTTGCTAGCCCCTTTGAGCCTATAGACCTTTCTTTTGGCACCCACATTACAAGTCTTACCCCTATTTTGTTCTTAATTTGAGATTGTTGAACCTTTATCTCCTAAGGCACTTAATCGCTAAAAGAAGTAAGGTGACAGATTGGGGAGTCGCTTTTGAGTGGAACCATGGAAGGGCTCTATGGTGCACTAAAGTTGAAATCAAAAGTCACTAGCCGATGAACTTTAATGTGTAGAGTGTGTGTAGAAGAGAAAAGGGAAAAAAAGAGAAAGAAAAAAAAATTGCAAAAAAAATGATAGTCAAATAATGTAGAAAAATACACACACCTCCTAATTTTACAAATTTGTGCTAGTGGGAGTTTAGAAGTGCTTAATAAAAAAGGGGCTATGTTGTATATGATTTGTGGCAAGTGAATTGGTTAAGAAGAATATGTGCTCGAATTGTGAGTGTAGTGCATTAAAGTGCTTAGGAGGGTTAGTCACTGTTCCTAAATGTATCATACCCGTCTCTTAGCCTACATTAAAACCTTAAAGTCCTAATTGATCCTAGATTTGGCTAGCTTAGATTAGTAGAGATGTACACTACGGGCAAGCTTATGGTACGACCACGGGATGCATATGAATTCTTTGTGAGAGTGAGCGAATTTTGTTCAATTGTGTGATGTCCTTAATTTATATTCAAAAGCTTATTTGAATGTGTGGACTAGTCTATATTCACTCTTTTGTTTGTTGGTGAGGGCACATGATCTCACGAATGATTGGTAATGTTGTAAACTTTTCTTGTTGGGTGAGTGCTCGAGTTGAGGGTGCTTAGTGGTAACGAGTCGACTCTTGAGGTTGGGTGGTTATAGATAGGTTGTTTGCACTGATTGAATTGAAATTGTTATACTTGGGCGTGCTTAAAACGGGAAGAATGTGAATTTTGCATGTTCAAGCTTGATTGCCAGTATTGATCATAGCCAAGGGTAGAGTGTATGGTTAAAAGTTGAAGTGCTCCTCTGTAGTTGAGATTTGTACGTAGTTGGGGGTATATTTTATAGTCCTATTGCTCGAGGACGAGCAAGAGTTTAAGTGTGGGGGGTTGATATTTAGCTTAAAGTATATATATTTATATGTATATCGCCTCATATTTTCCTCGTGTTTCGTGAAATTCGGATGTAAAATATGTTGATTTATATTAATTCGGAGTATTTTTATGTGTAGGAATCATCCGGAAGAAATTGGGGGCGAAAGGTGTGAGATTACAGCCAAAACGGACAAAAAAAAAGGAAAAGTTGGATTTTCAGCGCCACAGGCAGCGCTCCACGCCACCTGTAATTTACTTAGACGTCCCAATTCAAACCATATGCACGAGAAGATAGAATGTATGTCATAGCCTAATATGCCAGCACCAAACATGTCACTAGGTATCTCAGAGCAACTCAGTTTCTTCCTAACCTACTCCTAAAAAAAAATAAAGTACCCAGTTTGAGCTACACCCTTGAAAAAGAACGGTGCCCAAAGAAAAACAAGGGGATACTATCTTACTATCCTAAAAAAAAATTCGGTGTTTTTAATCGGACTTTATCCCTCAAGAAATTGTCCAAAAGATCCATCGTCGGGAAAAGTCCGAGCTTTTTTTTTATTTTTTTTCTATTCTTTCTTAAACAAACTAGACTAAAAACTAGACTAAGCAAAACTAATAAAAGAAACAAATTGATACAAGTTATACAAAATACATCACAAGTAGTACCCTCCCACCCACACTTAGTGTATGCATATTCCCCGATGCATATAAAAATGTAAAACAGAGTAGGGTGAAAAGAAAACCCCCTTTCAGTCAGAGTCCTCCTCCTTAGCATGCCCTCCATCCGCAGCTCCGGGCACATCATCATCAGGTCCTAGCGGCACCAAAGCCATGGGTCCCGTAACATCATCACCAATATCATCCTCCGTATCAGAGCCTTTGACAATATTGGCGTCCTCCGACGAGTGAACAGGGTTGCCTGGCGCAATCCCCAACATCTTCTTGGACGAACTCGACAAGTCATTGCGTAAATGCATACGCTCCTAATCGGTAACACCCATCCTGCTCATGAGTACATTTAAAGAGTTATAGAGGTACCTGTTGAAGTTCTCGTCTCTTTCGTTCCGTGCTGCCTGAGTGAGCTTAGACGAAGTCTCCAACAAGGATGTGATGTCCAACAGCCCATTAGGAGCCTCCACCACCTCATCATATCCTGGGTACTCCGGCACCTTCCGGGAGATCATATATTGCGTGAGCAAGTTGCCGAAGAAAAAACTCTTAATCTGCCGCCCAAATTGTGTGCGGGCCATCTCTCCCAGCATGAGCTCACTCACATTAATGGGTCTCCCAGTCATCAAAAAGTAGATCACACACACTCGAGCTCGAGTGCACTCGCTGTTATGTTCAACAGGCATGAGTCTGGCTTGCACAAAATTCTACCACACTTTGGCAGTCTTATTAAAATCAGAGCGAACCACCAGAAGGTGAATATCGCCTTGCTTTCTGGTCCACTTGGCATTTGAATCAACGCCACAAAGAGTGTGACGTATACTTGTGTAGTTTGGGCTTTTGATAAATTTCTTTAGCCTCCTCGGGTCAGCATTCTCAACCCCCAAAAATGCACATAAGGACCGCCTATCCAGTGGCACGTCCTTCCCACGTACATGTGCGATGAACAAATTTGAATTCCAGTTGGCGTATAGTTCCCGAACCATGCTCAAATTTGCATGCCCGGGGCATTCTAGGAGTTTGTCCATGTTCAATGCCCGCAACCGGCCAAGTACGTCCGAAAAGTTTCTTTCTAAAGCTTTGACATTAATCCCCATCTCGGAGACGTACCGACCATATGGCACGAAGTTTCTATGCCATGCAATAGCCTCATCAGTGACTAGATTCAAGTGAAGCCTCAGTCGTAATGGTGCATGCTGTGATCCCTCAGCAACTTGTTTTCCTTTAGCTTGCCTCGAGGATCCTTATCCTTGCTAACGCTTTTTGGGCGCGGGGGTGGTGGTGGAGGACGTTTCTATTCCCTTGCCTTTGCTTGCACAATCACGAGCCATAGCAACCTGCAACACAAATAAGCATGAATGTGAGAACTAACCAAGAAGCACGCCTAAGGTTGTCGCGTGAGTCAAAAAAATGACCCCACACTTAAAGTCGAAGGCTCAATGTACAATTCTTCACAATCGTGATCTAAAATGCACAAGTGTTGCACCACAAGGCCATGGGTACTCAAGACTTCCCCATGCCACACAATAACTAAAAGTCACTAACGATGCCACACAAACAAGTGATTGATCATGGCTAAGTGAATTCACCTCAATGCAAGCAAGTGGCATATGGTACTTTAATTTCCACAACTACTACAACTACACTAAATTAGCTAACTCTACAACATTCTACAACATACATCATATAGGATACATGGTGTGAGCAACATGTGTGCATTGAAACCAAGCTCCCAAGCATGTACAATCATCCCCACACACCCACACTTAGCCCAATATCATATACAAATATACTCGGTTACTCAGACTTCAACGGTGCACAAAATATTCATTCAAACATTTTAACAAACAACTTGTGGGCATGAAGTGTGTGCATTCTAGTTTAACAATGATGGAATAAGGTGGCCCTCCCAATTTTCAACGAAGTAGAGGAATTCTAGTTTACTACTCCGTATACAAAACAACAACAAATTTCGGCCAATGCCTGGACCACCCACCATAGAACAATTCTTAATAAACAACTTAGGTGCAAAATTTGGGGGTTAGGGATGGGATGTTCATTATCATCTACCTATTAAAAGAAAAAGAAGAAAAAGAAGAAGAAAATACCTGTATGATTTAGGATGAGAGCAAGAGAGAAGCTTGAGAAATTTTGTGAGAGAAAAGAGTGAAGATCGGCAAAATTGGGGCGTGAGAGAGAGAAAGAAAGATGGGGAGAAATTCGGGTGTTTTGGGAGAGGGATATATGTTTTAATTTGTGTTGTGGGTAGATATGGGTATTTGAGTGGGTTGTAATGTGAGAGAATATGGGTACATGGATCGGGTTTATGGGTATGGGTATTAAACAAAACGAAAATAACTAAAAAAGAATTAAAACATACCTGGCCAACCCCCAGCCCAGCGCCCCATGCTAGGCCTGGCATTGAGGGGCTTAAACGTACTCTTTTGGGTAATAAAGATCAATATTTTCAATCAAGAAAGTGGTAATAAAGTCAGGACCAAAGCTAGCTTCAATTCTATGCCTCGTACTTCTTCTAAGTTTATTTTCATGCTCATTAGCAGTAACACTAGAAGAAGGTACAATATGAGAGTTAATAGACATAGATGTAGAAGTATTATTTGGCACATCACTAGGCGCATTAGTTTTCAATGGAAAAACATGCTCAAAAAATTTTGCATCTCTGGATTCACAAATAAAACTATCATTCAAAGACATAAATCTATATGCAGCACTAGTTTGAGCATAACCAATGACAATAGCATCAAAAGTTTTGGGCCCAACAGTTACTTGTTTAAAATCAGGTAGACCAACCTTAGCCAAACACCCCACACTTTCAAAAATTTTAAGTTAGGGGCAAATCCTTTCCATAACTCATATGGAGTTTTATCTAACTTCTTATGAGGGACTTTATTAAGAACATAGCATGCAGATAAAACAGCTTCCCCCCACATGTTATCAGATAAACCCGAACTCAAAAGCATAGAATTCATCATTTCCTTAAGGGTTCTATTTTTCCGTTCGGCGACACCATTTTGTTGGGGAGTATAGGAGCACTAATCTCATGTATAATACCATTTTTCTCACAAAAGGCTTCTAGCGTATTAGTACTATATTCACCACCCCTGTCAGACCTAAGTCTCTTGATTTTTCTATCTAATTAATTCTCTACTTTTGCCTTGTATTTTAAAAACATGCTTTCAGCCTCATCTTTTGACTTAAGAAGATATACCTTAGTGTATCTAGAAAAGTCATCTACAAAGGTGATGTATTATTTCTTTCCACCTTTACTAACAGTGTTCTTGAAATCTGCTAAGTCTGAATGTGCTAGTTCAAGCAGTTCTGTTTTTCTACTAGTTACATTCTTAAAAGGCTTTTTGGTATGTTTTGCTTCTACACAAGCAGGACACTTAGAAAAATAATCAACATTAACTGCAGGAATTAATTCCATTTTTCTAAGTCTTTTAATAGAAGCAATATTAACATGACCTAGTCTACCATGCCACAAATTAATAGACTCAGCAATATAAGCAGAATTGAAAGTACTAGCACCATCAGTAATCTCTTGAGCGATATTTAGTACAAATAAACCCCCACTAAGGTAATCCTTCCCAACAAAGTCTCCCCTACGAGAAATAACAACTTTGTCAGATTCAAAAACAAGTTTAAGACCTACCTTGTTGAGAAGCGCACCAGAAACTAAGTTTCTACGAAGGGAGGGTACATACAGAACATTGTTCAAAGCTAAAGTTTTTCCATAAGTTAATTTAAGAAGAGTTTTTCCTTTACCCATAACTCTAGCTATAGTGGAGTTACCCATGTAGACACACTCGCCATCAGCAGATTCCTCAAAGTCGTGAAATAGCTCTTTGTTGGCGCAAAGATGCCTTGAAGCGCCTGTGTCCAGTATCCAGTCAGTCTTGTTAGCCACCATGTTTGCCTCAACAACCACAGCAGCAATGACATCACCACCCTCAGTAAGGTTGGCTTGGACTGGAGCTTTTCCTCCATTCTTTGAGCTTTGTCCTTGTCTCTGGTTGCACTGAAAAGCCTTGTGACCAATTTTGCCGCAGACATAGCAAGGTCCTTTCGACTTTTGAATATGGCCCTCCGGCTTATTGAAGTAATTCTGCTTCTTCATATGTCCTTTCTTCTGGCCTTTCTTTTGTTTTCCTTTAAACCTGTCTTTCACAAAAGTACTAGAGGATTCCACAAGGTTAGCTTTAGAAGAATTAAGAGAGAGAGATTTCATCTTATCCTTAAGCCGTTCAGACTCCTCATCTTTGAGACGGTTTGCTTCCTCAGTCCTCATGTGACTGATTAGTTCTTGAAGAGTTAAGTTTTTCTTCTTGTGTTTTAGTTGATTCCTGTAATCACTCCAGGAAGGTGGAAACTTTTTAAGCAAAATATTAGCCTGAAGAATCTCACACATCTCCTTGCCCTCGTTCAAAACATCAGCAGTTAAGTTCTCATACTCGTGAACCTGTTCCATGACTGGCTTATCATCAACCATCTGAAATTTGATCCACTTTCTAATGACATACTTCTTTTTTTTCCGTGTTATCAGCACTATATTTCTTCTCCAAACTGTCCCATATGACTTTAGCAAATTTATAATTTATAAACAAATCAAAGAGAGGGTTAGTCATATGGTTAAGCAGATGCCCTCTTACTGTTTTATTATCCTTTTTAAATTTCTTCTTAGCAGCATCATCAGCAACAACAATATTAGCAGCATTAGAATTATTAGCAACAATATCAGCAGGAGGATCGTTAAACAAAACATAATCAACTTCTAATTGTTCAAAGAAAATTAAAAGTTTCTGGGACCAACGCTTATAATTATTTCCATCTAAAGGTTCAAGCTTTGAGAGATCAGGAAGTGTTTTTGTTCAAAGTGGTGGCCATTAGTCAATGTTATATGTGAAATCGCTTTCAAATTGTAAGGAAAATGAGTAGATAATATTGACTAAGAACAAGAAGGAAAGAAGACTACAACTTATCAAAAATACTGTATCGTGGCAAGCCACTGCCTTGAAAGCGATTTCGACCCGACTAGGTGCAAATCGTTAAGGCCGATCGCTCCCCAAGGTTCCACAGCACCTCCAAACACGTGCACTCGTGGCTGGAAGTTTAGAATTTGCACAAAACAGTTGTCCAGAAAGAAGAAAAGATGAAGGTATTTTCTGTAGTTGTTACAGGAATTAAAGAATGTTGTAGGAAGAAAAGTAATGATTAGCAAGATGGATTCTTGGTTAAGATTGAGTGATTGTGATGGCTAATCCATAACCTATTCATAGGCAATTAAGGAGGTTGCATGTATGACAAGTGTCGAGAGTCTTTTGACACTTGTCCCATTATATTAGTCCACTTGGCTCCAATATTGACAAGTGTATCTTGTCTTCCATGCATGAAGACATATGGTAGATTTGCATAGCCATTTGTCAAAGCCATTCAACACTTGGTTTTAAGGCTTCATGCAAGAGGCCACTTGGAAATAGATAGGACATTTAAAAAATAAATAAAAAACTCATGGCTATTGGTTGTAAATGAAATTTCAAAAAGAAATTTTTGACTTTACATTATGAATAATTCCAACACTTGATAGGTCAATACATTTGATTAAGCACTTCGAGTAGTCAAACTTACAACTATAATAACAATCTGAATGATATTTTTGGGGAGAAAACATATTTACTAGTACATATAGCGTTTACTCTATTCATCAAAACTTAGACAAATGAAAAAGAAATCATCTACTTTTTTTTGTATCTACTAGCAATTCTATTAATTAGTCGTTCGAACATAAAAAATATGAGATTTGAAAAAAGTAATTTTCAAAGTTAAGTTGAGAAAAACTAATTAAAAATTAAAATTTTGTTTGGATATACATTTCACTCGAAAAAATACCGCAGTTTTGTGAGAGACCAACATTATTTACTTGAAAAAGAAGTAAGAATTACTTTTTCAAATTTGAAACCCACATTCAAAAATTCAACAAAATATATAAGCAACTAATTTTTTGAAGATGAGTTTCGAAAAAAGAAAAAAAGAAAAATATGTATGGACAAACAGTCCTAAGTATTTTAACTGCACGAGAGTTTCTGGAAGCAAAGGTTGGAAGTGCTTGTGCCAACTGCCAGCTAAAGATCCTTCTGTCATAATCAACAAAGTTCGTTTTTAAATGCAGAAACATTATTAATGATGAGAGAAGAATCTTTAGCTGCAGCTTTAATACAGCATTTCAAAAGCTAGTTACCTCAAATGCAAACTCATAAAAGCCAGTGCGAGGAACGTGAGATGTTCTCAGTTTCAATTTACATAGTATTTTTAAATGCTTTGGCAGAATTTTCTACAGCAAAAGCTAAGCCTTTTAATTTAGATACCAGCTTCTGGTATGAGCAATTGTTTACAACTCATTTTACAGCTTGTTTGGATAGTTGTTACCTATCGTATCGTATCGTATTGTTATTTTAAATACAATGTTTGTTTTGATTGTTACTTAGATTTTATTGTATCGTATCGTTAAATCCGTCGTTACGTAACGACGAAATGTGCTACTTTATGTAACGACCGATTTGGTGTTGTCGCGTCGTTTCCTTGTGTTTTTCTCTCAATCTCACCCTTCATTATTATTAAATAATTCTATTTTATCATTTACCCTACCTTTTTATATACCGTATCATAATTTTTCTTTATAATATTGCAAGTTTATTCATCATATCACAGGTGCGTGATACCATGAAACGACGCCAAAACGACACAATCCATCCAAATATTGTATTCATCAAACGATACAGTACAATACAATACAATACGATACGATACATTATGAAACGATACGTAACAACCATCCATTATAGTAGACTTTTGGGGCAGTTTGCATATAGTTCAGTGGGATGTAGTGCCAACTACATTAATCATAAAGTAGATACAAAAGCGAAAAACAAATAAAGTTAGTCAAATAGAAATATTTCATTGATCCATAGCATGACAGCCAGCTGATACATTGTTGGAATATTTGTGTTCAACTTCATGAAAGTCTACTTGCCTATTGTATACTTGTAAAACTATAATATCTGTTTAACGAAATAACAAAGACACAGACGACGCCAAGAGAAGGAGAACGTTTTAACAAAAACAAACCAACATATTGTACTTTGGAGATCAAGAAAATTTTGAGCCTGGAAACTGTCAAGCTTACAACAGCTATATGAAAATTGCCTATTGAGATAATTCATGTGCAGTAGTGTATAACAACCAGCTAGGACTAGTATTTTCATGGGAAAAATGATTTAAGTTGTAATCACGACAGAGCCAATATTCACGAGAAGCCAGTAAGTATATAAAGATGGAGGGGTGAAGTCCCTATCAAACACAAGCTTCATAGGCATATGGTTTTACTAGAAATAATCAAGTTAAAGCCAATTGGACTTCAGTAACATTGTTATCTACAACACATATGTATGTCTATATTCTCATCACTTCAATCTGATACTCGATAGTCGATACTATACATTTAGTTCAAGAAACACAATAGCCATGTCTGCAAACTAAGAAAGTGTAGGCAAGATACTAAAAAAAAGGGTCTCTTTCTTCTTTCTATGCTCAAATCCAACAGAAAAAAGTGTCAGCAGTTGAATGAGGAGAGACTGTTTACGTTCAAGCTAATTCCAGAAAGAGCAAATCATCACTAACCACCAAAGGCATGGACTACTGGGTTTTGGTGGTGTGTATAACATGGGACGTCCACATTGACAAATAAATAGCATAACAACATAAATATAAATTTCAGAAGGAAGACAATTTTTTTCTTTGAAGTGAATGTAGTATTTACCAAAGATCAAATATCTTTTTCCTACTTGATTTACAAACACAGTAGCTAGTAATCTTTTACAAAAAAAATCCTTTTCTTTTTTCTTGTGAGTATTGATGTACAACTCTAAGAACTATAACTACTCAGATTAATCACGTCTGGCAACCACAAAGATGGAAAAGAATTACTGATTTTGATGATGAAGACGCCCGTTCTTCTTTGCAACAGAATAATAATAGGCACGAAGCAATCTCTTATGGAACCTCCGAAGGTTCAACCTCACATTTTGACGATCAAGGTAGATCTTTTTCGTGAATTCCCATCCTCTGTTGTTCACACTGTCCGGATCCGTCAGAACAGGATCAGTTTTCTCATACTCATTGTACAAAGAGCTCTCTTGTGGAAGGATTTTGTAGCCAATGTACTTGAGACCTAATTTCACTGCTGGTTGTCCATAATAAGTGTCTGCTGCCCAATCTGTTCCCAGTGGAACGATTTGGATGAAAACGGATTCAGGCCGCATGAAGAGGAAATGAGTCATAGCAGCACCATGAACTCCAATCATAACATCACTGGAATTAAGAGCTCGATAGATCCTTGCAAGCTCAGTCGTTCGTTGAGGCCGCAAAACTTCCACTTGGAACCCAATATCTTGTGCCATTTTAACTAATGAATCTTCATTGAGTATTGCTCTTGAATCATTTCTGGCTATTATGACCACTTTAGGTTTCTTCAACTCCTGCTTTTCTTCAGTCATCTCTATCTTTGTCTTAGCTGACGGTGACAAAGCAAGTCGATCTGGTTCCTCTTCTTGGATCAACCCTCTAATTCGAGGTAAATAAGCTCGGTCTAGCATGTCTCGGAAATCCCTAATAGTCCCATTGCCTCCCATCAATGAAGGATCGATAGTTAGTTCATCATGTATTTTTAAACCAACTATGGCTTCAGGGAACAATGAGTCCTATTATCTCCACTAAAGTCGATAATAGGATATTCAGTGAGGTGAGGCAGTATGTTCTCGTACTTTGAAATCCACCAATCATGATACTCAAGGATTACAAATACAACTTTCTTGTTGAAATGCTGAGAAGTGATGTAAAGAGGCAAAATTCCATCATTGAATTCGTGGTAAAGATTACCTGTGTAACCTCCAGTGGAAAAGAACACAGCAGGTACATCATGTTCGACATCACACTTCTGATGAATGGCATTATTCTCTCCCTTCGAAACAAGGTCTAATTCATCGATAGTGTCCATTACACTTTTTTCCCATTTTCGAGTATACGGCTTAATCTTTTCATGTTGGAATATGTCATCATTTTCACCAGATGCCCCAAATACTTGGCTGCCATAACCATTGTTTCTGTAAAGGGTAATTGTGGAGGAAGCAGAATTTGTTCTTACATCCCCTTTCATTACACAGATATCTGACCGAATGCTACTTCTATCACAGCAAATTGACCCTGCATTTTGATAAGAAAAATCTCTCAACAATTGAAAAAGAGAAGTTGGTAAAACTAAATATGCTCCAACTTTTGGATTAACATCATATACCAAAAGTATTTAATAGCACAAGAAAAGCCTTAAAACATTTTTATATTCAAAGTAGAATGAGATTACACTACAAACACACCAAAGGATACTTTTTTTTTCCCCAAAAGCAAATTTATAGATGATGTAAAAGCAAGCGCAAAAGAAAAGGAAAGGGACTTGCTTTCATCTTCAGAAACAACCAAAGGGCTATTGCACATAACCATTATTTATGGTGATAACAAGATAAAACCCCAAAAGTAGTTCCATAAAAAAAAAAAAATGAAAAATCCCAGTATTTCAAAATATTCAAGCAATAAATAAAGAGAAATGAAGAGTCTGGAGAAAAAGCACCCTATTGCTATAACAAATACAGGAAAAATTAAAACAGAAAAGGAAGATAAAGATAAAGATAAAGAGGAAGCAACTAACCATTAGAGACAGAGGAACAAACAGAAGCATATACATCTGATGTAGAAACAAGCCCTTCATCCTCAAAACCAAATGAATCTGGAAAGACCCAAAAAACAGAACAATCAGAAATAGAAAAGAGTTTAAACAGAAGAAAGCATAAAGGAAACAACAAGAACAAAGAAGAATAAAAAGAGAAAAACTTACATAGAGAAAAAGTGGAGGAAGAAGTGAAGAAATGAGGAGCTAAAAAAAAGCTAAAAGACATAAGAGACAGCAAGAGGAGAAACAAAAGCTTGGGTCTTGATCTTTTGGTGTGACTAGTATTTTCAAAAACTGACTCCTCATCTAAACAAACAACAAGCTCATCCCCTTTCTTCCACTGTTGATATCTTTGGTACTGCACCATTTTCTTCAACATATATAGCTACACAAGGTAAAGAGGAAGAAAATATAAGAGGTTTTGGAATGAACAGAGTAAAGAAAAGAGCTTTTCTATGTATGTATTTATGTTTGGAATGAGAATAAATAAGAAAAGGGTGTGTGAAGTTTACTTGAGGAAAGGTTTTTATGTCTGAAGCTGTATTGTTTTTGTTTGGGAGAAATAAAAGAAAAGGATGAGAGCTGTCAAAAGGGAATAAAGGAAGGAAGAAAAATAAGGGGTTTGTATACTATATTTTTCAGGGTCAAAAGCGTGTACAAAATGGTAAAGGGCTGGAGAGAGAGAGGAAAGAAGAGTGTAAAGACCAGGTAATTATGGCTTTAGACTGGTTCTCAACATGTGTTTACGAGGCTGCGCTTTTGTGTTCCGTTGGCAGCATAAACAAAGATAATTTTACCATACAACTCAATATAGTAGTAAGTACGTTATTTTGTTGGTTGTACAAAAATAATACTAATAGCAATACATGAATAAAAGTGTCTAAAAGACAAAAGTACCATTAAAATAGATAATCTCTGCATAACAATATATGTATGTTATTCGTCACATAGTAATTCTTATGTTATTATTCATAAATAATTATACCCAAACAACAGTTAGGGTGTGTTTGGTATGAAGGAAAATATTTCCCTGAAAATTGAATGGGGTTTACCACTTATTTTTTCATGTTTGGTTGGTGAGTGAAAAACTTTTTCTGTCACGACCCATAACCCACTATAGGTGGCGCCCAACGTCGCTGTTAGGCAAGCCAGCGGTGAACTACCAACTTAATTATTCTTTTTATTATTTTTGAAATCATAAATCTTATTAGATAGAGAGAACGATGCATCAAAAATGGTAGATACGTATGATTTAAGTAAAATACAAAGTAAAAGTATCTCAATGGTAAGCAAAATCATATAACACCCCAAAATCCGGTGTCACAAGTACATGAGCATCTACTAAGAAGTACAATAACAATACAACATCTTTCTGGGATACAAGATAGACAGGGTACAGTAAATAAATAAGATGGAGACTTCGCAGGCTGTGACACGTAGCATGAAGTGCAACTCCCCATAAAGTCTCCTGAGTAGTTGCACCTATGCGCCATGATGACCATCGAATGAACCTATCAGATCCTGCATATTTAGTGCAGAAGGGTAGCATGAGTACATAAAACAACGCGTACCCAATAAGTATCTAGCCTAACCCTAGAGAGGTAGTGACGAGGGGTCGACATCGATACTTACTAGTGGTCCGATAAATCAAGTACAATAGAGAGTAAACAAGTAGGAAGCATGGAATTAAATAGTGAAAACAAATATAGGTACATGATATGATCCTCCTCAGAACAGTAAGCACAAGTCCTCAAATATCGGTTACCTCCTCAAATGGAGTATATATAATATGGTCCCCACCAGATAGATCATCACAAATCAAGTTAGGAAAACTCGCGGATACACTGGCTTCTTGTCAAATATTACGCATGATTCTGCCGAGGTGAACGGCCCGATTCCATAAGAGTGTGTTATAATATCCAGCCGAGGCGAACGGCCTGATCCCATAAGAGTGTGGTGCATAATCCTTTCGAGGTGAACGGCCCGATCCCTTTAGAATAAGAAGTTTTAACGAATCCTTGAATCCACTCATGAATATACATATGAGTTATGGAATTTAAGAAAACTTTTCGATGAATACGCACAACGCGGGAGAAATTCGTAAGGGAAGCATTATTTTTCCGCGGCTAATCAAGTACTCGTCAAATCTCTACAATAACGAGTCAATCACTCTGCTTAGTCTTAGGTTGTAACGCGAAATCAAGTAATTAAGCACGCAAGAATAACTCAATTAGTACAAATAAAGCATGGCGTGAATCCTAGTCTACCCGAACATAATCAGAAATTCTAGCATACGCACGGACACTCGTCACCTCGTACTCGCGTAGCTCCCACAATATGTAGCAGGTAATAGATGTATCACCTACGGGGTAATTTCCCCCTCACAAGGTTAGGCAGGAAACTTACCTCGCTTCAAAGTTCCAATAACCGGCTCCAATGCCCTTCTAACTCCTCAACTCAAAGCCAAACGATCAGAAACTAGTCAAACAACATGTAAACCAATAAAAATATACTCCAACACTCATAATTAATTAGTTTATAACAATTTCCAAATCCGATCGAAAAGTCAACAAAGTCAACCCTCAGGCCTAAGAAATGCCCGAATATCGACCACAAGCATGCCAAGTGCAAAATACAACCCTAGGGAGACGGATAGCACCATGCGCTACAAAACTCGAGCTCGACTAAGGTGCAATAAACGACAAGCTACACAGGACTACAACACACATGCGAATAATCAAGTCGTCTCATAACCCACATGGAATAACAGAGTACTACTGAGATAGTTGATGACAGGAATAACATCCAAGACCCGAAGACTCCTTCATAAGCAATGCTAAGCTGAATAACACATCTGACCTGATGTAGAGCATACATTCACATTAGATCTACTAGCGGACCTCAAGCCGATTTCGATAATCCCATACTGGGCCAATAACCTTTCAAGGATCCACAATGACCCTATTCATGACACATAAGAGCAGTCGTCAATTCCGAAATAAACTCCCACAGTCCACGACCGAAGAAATAAAGCGTCTTTCAGTCATAACCTCTCCCCTTAGCGACAGTACCAAAATCTCCATACCTGATTTCAATCTCTAACAATCGAATGACTATCACGTCACACTTGTACGGTCTTTCCGGGGGATATACTCCCACAATCTTCCTCACCAGGCAGTAAAATCTGAACATTAATATCCATCGACCATGCTATTTCTATAGTGCTAGCCAAGCATCCGCATTTCAATACCCAACACTTCTTCCACCAAAACGGCCATCCTCGGGCTGCCCAAAAATAGTGCTAGCATACTCTGAACATCTGAAATCCTCCCCCGCTCCTCCGAGCTCGTGACATTTTTATCAAAACCGAACTGCAACCTTGATCCCTAACTTCCAATTTTCATATCGCTCACTGCACCTATCATGCTGCTACACGAGAGTTCAAGAATTTCATCATAAACCCTTAACTACCAGTAGAATAAACACTTCATCAACCAGAACTCCTTTCACTCCACTTATTTCGGAAGAACATTTGTAACAACCAAATTCCCATAACCGCAGAAAATGCAAACCTCAGGTCGTAGTCTAAACTGCCATAACTCTTCCAGGATCCATCTACACATAACAAGCCATCATAATCAAATAACTCCAAATCAATAAAAATACCGGTAGTTGCCATTCCCGTTCGTACAACCACGAATCACATGTATAGCCTTAACACACTAAAGGAACTGATCATTTTCACAACCATGCTGATTCAAACTATTAAGAACTGACTCAACTTCTTCCAACTTACTCTTGGCTTGCCTTTGAATAATAGTTCTATTCAAATACATAACGAGCCTCAAACAACACTCACTCCGAGTGACCCAAATCACGAGACCACATCATCTCAATACCCATCAGCCATCCCATACCCTCCTTATACACTCAATAGTATCTCCAACTGTTACACCCGTTCTGAAAGACCTTCTACGAATCCGAAGCTGTTTCTCCCATTTCTCTAACATTGCACCATAGACCCAATGATAACATAGAAATTTCCCAAGTATTCTTCACACTCTGCTGCAAAACTCAGTCCTCAGTCATATAATGAACCCACTAGAACCATTGTTAAGAGTCACCCACTCTGATCTGGTCCCGGATATGTAACCAATCTCTAGTGCTCTTCTAGCACATGAACACTTTCAAAGAAGCAACCAGATGAATTCTTTTTCTTGCATATCACATCCATGGGAAGCATAAATTCTGAGTCATCCCCAACACCTGCACATGAATCGACATACGTATACGTCAAATTCCTCTTGGTCATAACTAATTCACCAAATGCTCCGATAACCAGAAACTATACAGGCACATAACCACGTGACTCAATCTTAGACGATGGGCTCCCCCACTTAGCGTTACTCTATAACCCACATAGATCCAGACCCCACAACGACCTCTTCTTCCCAGTTACCATGACCCCACACCGCTGCTCAACCAAATTTATCATAAGTTCTTGTTGGACTAATCATAACACATTCCGAATTATCAGCAACAATTGCACACTCGACCTCCTAACAGTCGTATTTATCTTCAAGAGGCTACAAGGCTGTTAGGAGCACTTCCCTTCTTGATTCCTCGTCGTGCGATTTGATTTAATTGAAGCTTATGCCTTCATTTTCTTCCTACTCATTCTTATACGGTGTTGAGTGCTTGTTATAAATATGGCATCGAGGAGTTATAATGGTACTGTAGATGTGGTGCAGGATGTTTCTCCCTGCGTATTCGAGTGGGCTATTATCGTCGCCTTGTGGGAGGGGAGGGTGTTTTGTCATCTCAGCCCAGTGGGTTTATTGCTTATTTTTTCATGTTTGGTGGTGAGTGAAAAACTTTTTCGAAAATATTTTCTTGTATTTGGTTAGTGATAAAAAATATTTTTTGAAAAATATATAATTTAGGAGTATGGGTGGAATGGAGGGGTAGGGGGTAGGGAGGTGGAGGGGGGGGGGGTAGGGGTTTGGGTAGGTTAGGGGTGGGGAGTTGGGTGGGCGTGTGGGGGTGGGGAATATGGTGGAGAATGTTGAAAAAAGAGTTCTAAAAAATATTTTTCCTCCTCTTGATAGGAAAAAATATTTTTCTTTAATTGGAGAAAAATAAGTTAACGAGGAAAATATTTTTCAAAACATTTAAGACAACCAAATATGAAATAAATTAGAAAATATTCATACCAAACACAGCCTTATAGTTATAGGTTAGAAATGTTTGAAAATTTTCTTTCTGATTTCTTTTTGGATAGGTTAGAGTTGGGTAAAAGTATAAATCATAAATAGTGGAGGAGGAGAATGAAAGGAAAAAGGGAAAGCTTTGTAATTCTTTTTGGCGTAATGGCTTCCTGGCCATTTAAACTGGTAGGACTTTTAAAAGCCGATACATGAACTTGCACTTTTCCCATTGGAACACTCCAACTTGATGCAATAAATACTAATAAACACATTTGACCATTGACTATGCCTATGTGGAAGGGGCACAACTGACGTGGCTAAATTGTGTGTAAATCACGCTACAATGGCGCGTGGATAGTATTATTTTTATTTAAAAAAAGAAAAAGAGAAAAGAGACCTTCCCGTTCCCCTTCTCTTTTCCCCTCTTCTTCCCTGCCAAACTCTCACCTCTCCTTTCCCCCTCCCCCTTCTATTCTACCGTAGCCACTTCTAGCAAAACCATGGGATGTAAGGTGATGTCATGACCAATAACATTACCAATCAAAGGAAACCAGTGAAGGAGCTCTGCAGATCTGCCATTGCAAAGGGCGTACTTCAAATCCTAAGAAAGAACACAATGAGCGAGTTTTAGAGGGTAGGATAATATCTAGCAAAGCAGCACCTTCTTCTTCTCTCTCTATCTCTGTGTCCAGGAAGCCGATCCGACTGACTGGACGGGTCGAGTTCGCCCCAACAAAAAACAGCCTATTCAAACCTGAAACTGATTTTGTTTGAGCCCAATATGACGTGGTAGTAGGAGTTTTGGGCAAAAGCAGATATCCGATTTTATTGAACTTTAGTATCTTTTATCGGAGCAATCTCCATTGTCGAAGCTTTTGTTTACTGTTCGTGCCTAGGAGGTGAAGAATAAAAGAAGGGAAAGAGAAGAAAAAATGTAAATTTAATAAATTAATTTTGGAAAACGACAGGGCCCACAAATTGGACCTTTGACATACAGGTGTCAATAAAATATAGGTGAATGTATGATGTGGTTATATAAAATATTAAATTAAATCTATGTCAGCAGCAATTGAACAACACGCACCATCACAAGTGTTTATTAGTAACCATTTTTTCAAGTAAAGGTGTTCAAATGGGAAACTCAAGAGTTCATATATCGGCTTTATAAATTGATGCAAGTATAAGTGGCCAGGAAGTCATTTCGCCATTCTTTTTTAATGGGCTCCATTCTTTTTTAATGGGCTAGGGTGGGGTAGAGTAGGATAGTAATTTGTGCTGGAGGGGAATGAATGCAGAAAGGAAAAAAATTGTGAGATTAGAATTATACACATAATGTAAGATGAAGTTGTAATGTCCTTCTCAAAGCAGTTGAAAATTGCTAGGTTAGACTAAAGAAATATTGGCCTTTTGTTTAGTTTTACTTTTCCAGATAAGGTTGCATGATTTTAGTAAGACTTCAACTTATGTCCTGAAATGGATTGCACTTACAAAAAGCATAGAAATGAAGTCAAAATAGACGTAAACAAAAAAATTTACTTGAAATTGTTCGAGAAATTGATTCTCTGAAAAGCGAAGTCACAAAAAAGCTTAGTATAAAACAACACACTGATTATACTTTGTTGAACAGTAATTTAACGTGTTTATGACAATTGTAACATATTAATATGCTTTAAAATAAACAAAAGCAGCAGTCCGAAAGAGTAAAAATAAAATAAAATAAAAGAGAGTAAAGACACCTACCTACTTCTCTAAGTTTACTCTCTTTTTTCTTTTTTGACATCCCATGAAGTTGCATGTTCCGTGTATTATTGTTGACACATTTTTCTTCTTAAACCAGGTTTTATATGTTAGTCAAATAAGATATTCAATTCATACCTAATTATTAACTTATAAATAAGATGGGAGAAAAGAATATAAGAATAAGGAGTATTTAATTATGCAAAAAAAAAAAAATGATTGAAGACTTCGTAATAATTTGGTTTTGAGAATAATAATTACTCCAGTATTTAGCAGATTGTATTGACTAATTATACGTTTTCATTGCAATGAAAAGCTTATCACGTGGCCTTTTTAAGAGTGTTTAATTTTGGGAAACTTACACAAATGTCCCAAATAAATCTCAACTTACCAACCTCTAGCCATTAGTCATAGACTTACCAAAACTAGCCAACAAAAATTGAAAAACCAAATAATAGGGTTATTTCTCTCAAAGAATCACATGCAAAAATCACCTTCCATATTTTTAAGCGTGATTAGCAACATTAGATACAAGACGGAAAGGAAATTTCATGGACGGAGTAGCAAATAAGGTGATGAAATACAAAAATCTATACAATATTCCAAAAATCTAAACAAAAAAGGAACTTTTTCAATGGGTATAGTTGAAATTCATTGAAAATATATAGATAAGTCAATATACAAAATTTGAGGTGATTTGGACTGGTTTTGTATCAAAATTCGTAATTAAATCGAGTTCAAAAAAGTCTTCTGCGACACATGTATCAAACATGTATCACGCATGTATCACACACACAGGTATACATGGATATACATGTGATACACAATTGATACAAATATGATACATATGTGATACACAAATGATACACAGTGTGATACACATATCATTTTTTTTCATGTTCAGCTTTTACTTCGAATTTTCAATTCAAACCACCTCAAAACTTCACCAAATCATCGCAAAACTTAGATTCAAGCTCCTTAAGTTGTGCCCAATCTATTCTAATAACACCCACTCAAAACAAAGCAAAAATTTGATATTTTTTGCTACAAATAGCTAATTGGCTAATTTGGCTAATATTAGTAATATTTTATCAATTGGCCAATTTTTGTAATGAGCTACTTACATATATATATATATATATATATATATATATATATATATATATATATATATATATATATATATATATATCCAAAATCAGTCTTCCAAAAATCAAAATCAAAGTGTTAATTTTCTCTTTTTTTTGTTTGTGCGTCATTCATGATTGAGGGCATAAGAGATAATTGTTATGTCGAGAAAGAGGCAAACTCGAAAATAAAGAAAGTAAAGAACACCAAATTTTAACGTGGAAAACCCTTCAAGTCGAAGGTAAAAACCACGGGATCACAAAGATCCAAAAAGCTCCACTATAACAATAAGAGGGTTACAAAAATTCTCCAAATTGACTACACAACAAGTGCCAAACACGGAGCAACAACTAATCAATTGAAGAAAGAGTATAATCCACAAAAACGAAGCTGTTGTTCGAGGCTCGAAATCAGATGCTATGAGCCTCCATATCCGATGTCTACCGTTCAGATCTAAGATCAAGATGTTACGAACACTCAGTCAAAATTTCAGCCCGATCCAACGGTTAACGAATCGGAAAACATGATTTGAAGTTGGCTGATCGAAATAAAAATCTGCAGCAAAACACATACTTTTCTTCTCTCTTCTCTCATGATGAAAGCTCTCTCAAAAATCACTCTTATGTGCTTAAGTCATTCAAAGACTTGTATCAATGAGCATGAAATGATTCTCCAAGGTTGTCCTATTTATAGATCATGAGTGGTGCTTTCTCTTAAAGCCAAAACCCACTCAAAATAGGAATAAACACCGAATCCAATTCCGAATAGGAATGAAAACCAAAAGAGAATAGGATTAGGCCATTGGGCATTTGGCTGGACAACATGGGCATGTGCCCAACAAACTCCCCCTCCAGCCAAGGGGCCAAATGTGTCTTCAAGTAGAGGAACTATTGACAGGCTCATGCCTGCCAATTTTCTGCAAAATTCATGTTTATCTGCAACCACCGCCTTTGTCAGCATATCCGAAGGATTTTCATCTGTGTGTATCTTCTCAACCTCAAATAATTTCTCTTCCACGACCATTCTTATCCAGTGATACTTTCTATTTATATGTTTGGTCTTAGAATAAAAAGTGGAGTGCTTGGTGAGACAAATAGCACTCTGATTATCACAAAATAAGATGTACCTTGGCTGCTCAAAGCCAAGATCATTAATAAACTCCTTCATCCATAATAGTTCTTTGGCACCTTCTGTGACAACAATATATTCGCTTCTGTGGTGGATAGAGCTATGCACTTCTGTAGTCTAGATTGCCAAGAAATAGCTCCCCCTGCAAAAGTGATCAAATAACCGGAAGTGGATCTTGAATTATCAAGATTGCCTCCTAAATCAGAGTCTGTGTAACAAACAAGTTGAGGCTTGCCATTGCCAAAGCACAACTACAAATCTGCAGTACCTTTCAAATACCTTAATATCCATTTTACTGCATCCCAATGTTCTTTTCCAAGATTAGAAAGGAATCTACTAAAAGTACCAACGGCATGTGCAATATCTGGTCTAGTGCAAACCATAGCATACATCAAGCTACCAACGGCAGAAGAGTAAGGAATACGAGACATCTCCTTTTTCTCTTCATCAGTAGATGGACTCTAACTAATACTCAATTTGAAGTTTTTAGCAAGAGGTGTACTGACCACTTTTGCATCTGTCATATCGAACCTCTTGAGTACCTTCTCAATGTATTGCTTTTGGGACAGAAATAACTCTTTTCTATCTCTGTGTCGGTGGATTTGAATGCCCAAGATTTTCTTTGCTGGCCCCAAGTCCTTCATCGTAAACAATTTGCTCAACTGCTTCTTAAGGACTGCAATTCTGGATTTATTCTTGCCAACAATAAGCATGTCATCCACATAGAGCAATAAAATAATAAAATCATCATCAGAGAACTTCTGAAAGAATACACAGTGGTCTGAAGAAGTTTTCTTGTACCCTTGTTCTTCTATGACAGATTCAAACTTCAAACACCATTGCCTTGGAGCTTGTTTCAATCCATACAGGCTCTTTTTCAATTTGCAAACATTATTTTCTCTTCCCTTAGTTACAAAACCCTCAGGTTGCTCCATATAAATCTCCTTATCTAAATCACCATGAAGAAAAGCAGTCTTAACATCCATCTGCTCAACCTCTAAATCTAGACTTGCAGCTAAGCCTAGAACCACACGAATAGGAGACATCTTCACAACAGGGGAGAAAATTTCATCAAAGTCAACTCCCTTCTTCTGGCCAAAACCTTTAACAACTATCCTCGCCTTGTATCTAGGCGCAGAGGTATGGTTATCTTGCTTTATTCTGAATATCCATTTGTTAGATAAAGCTCTCTTACCTTTCGGCAATTTCACTAACTCATATGTGCCATTCTCATGGAGTGACTTCATCTCATCTTCCATCGCTTCGATCCACTAATCTTTGTGAGTATCTTGCATGGCTTCATCATAATTCTCAGGTTCTCCCATGTCAGTCAAAAGTACATACTCATCAGGAGGATAGCGCATGGATTTTTGCTTCTCCCTTGTAGATCTTCTAAGAGAGGTTTCAGGAGCATTCGAAGTAGTTACCTGTGCAGGAATTGGTAGCCGATCAACCACAACTTCATCAACTGGAGCATACATAAATCCTATACCATGATGATCATTTTGATCTTGATCACTATCTCCATCATTGTTTTGGGTTCCTTCATGTGCAATAGGTGCCTTAGTAATTGAAACTGGATCAATATCAACTAAGCTCTCATTACTTTGAGAATCTATCTTCTCAGCTTTATCAATATCTTCAATAGTTTGGTCTTCAAAGAATATTGCATCACGACTTCTAATAAGTTTATTGTAATCTGGATCATAAAAACGATACCCAAACTCATCTTGACCATAACCGATAAAGATGCACTCCTTAGTTTTGACATCCAGTTTCGATCTCTCATCTTTAGGAACATGCACACAAGCTTTACACCCAAAAACTCTCAGGTGATCATAAGAAACATCTTTGGTAAACCAAACTCTGTCTGGGACATTAAAGAGGGCATTATGGTAACCTTTATCGTCTAATCTTCCTGCGGAGATCAAATTGAAAGAAAAGTCCAGAGCATGCTTGACATCTTGAAGAATTAACGTTGAACCATTATTAGTTTTCAAACAAACTGTGCCTACACCAAACACCTTAACTTCACTGGCATTGACCATCTTTAACACTCCAGAATCAACATGAGTATAAGATGAGAAAAAGTCTTTTCTTGGTGTGACATGTGAGGTAGCTCCAGAATATACTATCCAGATCGTCTCATGGGATACCAAATTGATGATGTTTACATCATAAGAAAAAAGAAGGTCATTTCGAACAATAGCAGTAACATTGTTCTCGTTATTTTCAGCTTTCTTTCCTTCTCTAGTATCTTGATTCAACTTGCGGCAAAACCTTTTGATGTGTCCTTTCTTGCCACAGTGGTTGCATGTAATATTATAGTATTTGGACCTTGACTTACTTCTACTTTTACCTCTATTCCTTGAGCCTCTTGTTCTATCTCTCCCCCGGTCTTCTGTAACCAAGATATCTGCTTGTGAGGACGAACCCTGAGATTTTCTCCTTACTTCCTCGTTCAACACACCACTCTTGGCATATTCCATGGTCACCTTACCTCTAGGAGCTGAATTTGTCAAAGAAACACGAAGAGTTTCCCAAGAGTCTGGTAAAGTATTAAGAAGCCAAAGTCCTTGTATCTCATCATCAAAATTAACTCTCGTTCCAGACAGCTGATCAAGGACGCCCTGAAAATCATTTATGTGATCAAGGATAGGGCTGCCTTCCTTGTATTTAAAGGTCATCAATTGCTTTAGCAGGAACAACTTGTTGTTCCCGGTTTTTGAAGCATAAAGAGTCTCCAGCTTTTCCCACAATGATCTCGCATGTGTCTCGTTCACAATATGGTTGCGAACATTATCTTCAACCCATTGTCGTATATATCCACATACTTGTTGGTGCTCGAAATCCCAATCTTCATCAGATATACTCTCGGGTTTATGAGCTGCAAAAAACGGGCAGATGCATCTTCTTCACGAACAACAAGTCTTTCATCTTGCTTCTCCAAACATTATAATTTCTCCCATTTAAACATACCATCTTGCTCATATTCGTCTCCATTCCTTAACAAACCAGATAAATAACAAGGCTCTGATACCACTGTTATGTCGAGAAAGAGGCAAACCCGAAAATAAAGAAAGTAAAGAACACCAAATTTTAACGTGGAAAACCCTTCAAATCGAAGGTAAAAACCACGGGATCACAAAGATCCAAAAAGCTCCACTATAACAATAAGAGGGTTGCAAAAGTTCTCCAAATTGGCTACACAACAAGTGCCAAACACGGAGCAACAATAGTAACAAGAGCAACAACTAATCAATTGAAGAAAGAGTATAATCCACAAAAACGAAGCTGTTGTTCGAGGCTCGAAATCAGATGCTACGAGCCTCCAAATCCGATCTCCACCGTTCAAATCCAAGACCAAGATGTTACGAACATTCAGTCAAAATTTCAGCCCGATCCAACGTTTTTAACGAATCGGAAAACGTGATTTGAAGTTTGCTGGTCGGAATAAAAATATGCAGCAAAACAAATACTTTTCTTCTCCCTTCTCTCATGATGAAAGCTCTCTCAAAAACACTTATGTGCTTAAGTCTTTCAAAGACTTGTATCAATGACCATGGAATGATTCTCCAAGATTGTCCTATTTATAGATCATGAGTGATGCTTTCTCTTAAAGCCAAAACCCACTCAAAATAGGAATAAACACCAAATCCAATTCCGAATAGAAATGAAAACCAAAAGAGAATAGGATTAGGCCATTGGGCTTTTGGCTGGACAACATGGGCAAAGAACTTATAGATTTATAGGCTGAAATCTTCTATGACTTTTCCAATTCATTCGTCAATAATGGTGAATTATTAAACCCTTGGCTATAAGAACGAATAAAATGATGAACCGACTTAAATATGCGTTTGACATCTTTATCTTGTGGATACTAATAATGCTCGTGTAATCATGTGCTTACAGGAATTTGATGTACTAAAATAACAAAAACTCAAACACAGAGTACATAAAGAATCATGATGTTTTTTCGTTTTTCATTCGATATTCATCTTGAATCATAGCTAAATTCGGATTGATCACGCTGAAAATCCTACATTAAAGGTAAAATACTCTCTAACAAAAGTAGTTGCTAAGAACTCGGATTCAGTACCTCTAACTAAGAACAATTAGTTACCAATCAACCACAATGGTTATTGGCGAATCACAATGTTTTCATTTATAATTAATACAAAATGAAGAATCTAAGGATCCGTTTGGTCATACGTTTTGCCAAAATAAATTTGGATTTTATTTGGCAAATACATGTTTGGCCATAGATTTTTGCCTACATTTTGGCAAAATCCCAAATCCCAAAACCAGCTGTCAAGATATTATCCAACCCTAATAATATACATGTTTTTCCAAAATAAATTTGAGAAATATATTTTGAAAACTAATGTTCAAACATATTTTCATCTTCAAACCAAAATTCACTCAAATCAAATTTTTCAAAACAAATTCGGGAATCTATGGCCAAAGGCCAGCTAATCAAGGCATTGGAAAGCCAAGGTTGGCGGCGTCTTGTACAGTATATGGCATTTCCCCGTATCTCACTAACCATTTTATGCTTGTAAGTCGTTGCAACTTCCAACACTAGACTTTTTCTTCGTTTGCAAAGAATATTTTACAAAGGAAATAGTTGTACACAAAAGATTACGAAAAAACAAGTTATATTAACAGAGTGGGAATTTCAAAATTCTGCAACATTTTTATCTTCGTTTAGTTCGCATTTGAAGTAATTTTCACCTGATCTGGAATGACTTTAGGCAATTACGACTCAAAGCATTTGAATCCTAGCGTATGAAATTTACAGTTATTAAATTCAAACACGACTGACACCCCATTAGACATTCCATATGGGGCACATTACATTTTCGTTTTTTCAACTATTCACTTTATCTCCAAAGCTAATAAGGGTCGTTTGGGTTGCAGACAACTTTGAACCCGTTTGGATGGGCTTGTTTTAAGTGACTTTTAAACCAAAATAGCTTTTAAGCCATAAGTTAGGAATTCTAACTTTTGGCTTTTGGCTTGTTTTTGTCATTTTAGCTTAAAAGCACTTTTTTACTTTATCCAAACACCACAAAATGGCTTAAAAGCACTTAAAACAAGCCAATCCAAACGGGCTCTTTATCTGATTCATGGCATTATAATTTTGAGATTATCCCTTGGATTATTTGGTATTATTGCTTTGTTTGGTTTATTGGATTAAAAATGAGACATACTGTACATAATTGAAAACATGTGTTTGTCTTGAAGGTGGATAAACTTGAATAAAGTTTTGTTTCCAATTTTAATCTTATATATTTCATGACTTATAGAAATAACATTTACCAAAAGCTCCAGCCAAAAATTTCAAATTCCTGCGAACCCGACCAGAAATTGAGGTAATCCGAGCTGTGTTTATGAAAAAAATTTCTCTTAAAGGCATTGTTAAAATTGGTACGTATGATAGGCGTACCGTTTTCATAGACTTTTCCGATGAGCAAGATTGCAAAAAATTTTACTTTAGAAGGGCATTGGAAATTAATGGATTCCAGATGTGGCTTGAAATGTGGACTCCTGATTTTAGGCCAGATCATGATTCTCCTATTGTCCCAGTATGAGTTTTGCTACCTGAACTTCCCTTTCACTGCCACACATGGCATTATGTTAAGCAGATTTTGGAACCGGTGGGAAAACCTCTATCTATGGATGTGGCCACTTTTGGCAGAACTAGACCTTGTACAGCTAAGGTCAGAGTCGAGATTGATCTCACAAAACCACAGGTGACTAGTGTTTATGTAGGCCAAGAAGAGGAAACGAATCCTTTGAAGGGATTTACTCAGAAGATTGAATACGAACACGTCCCAAAATATTGCAAGCATTGTAAGCTCATTGGACATTCTCTAGTCCAATGTAGAGCTGCAATTAAGAAGAAATCAGTAGGAGAAATAGAAGATAAGATGAAGTTGAGCAGACTCAAGCGAGCAAGCAATCTGAGGAGGAAATGGAGCAAACTAGCAATATGATTTTTGAAAAGAAGGTTAACCAACCTGATAACAATACACAAGATAAGCTAAACAAGAAAAAAAATGAAAGAAAGAGCGAAAAGGAAACAGAGAAGACAAAGAACTGCCATTTCAAAAAAAATCAAGAAGAGGAAAAACCAGGTAAATGAGCATCTACAACAGCAAGTTGAGGACATGACTCTATTATCCAGAACTGAAGATAGAAAATCAAATGACAACATTGACAAGCCTATATGTAATGAGGTCCAACGACAATCGGATGAAGAGGTTGGGCAAACTTCAGAAATTGATGCTACAAAGGTATTAACTGATAAGGTTAATCCTGAATTGGGAACAATAATTGAGAAAGACAAGCTATTTAAGGGAACCAACAACCTTGGCACCAGCGCCCAGGGATCTCAAACCAAGAGGTTGATGATTACATGCCAGGAGTCGAATGATCAATAAGTTGTTTGTGACCCTAAAGGGTCGTCAATCAATATTCATAATTCCTTTCAGATTTTGGAGGAAGAACAAGAGGAACAGAACCAAGGCTCCAAGTTTGAAACTAATCAGAAACAATCTCAAGTACTAGAGATTAATTCTGAAGGGACCAAGAAATACATCAACACTAATAGTCACGTGCATCAAATCAGCAAAGGAGGAGATCAAGAAATACAACAATCTGACAGCTTAAAAGAAGATGATGCTACGAATGAGCAATTAGTCAAAACTTTCTCTCTCCCACCAGATCTGAATTTACATGATGTTGTCATCCAACAGGTCCAGGAAGTAATAGAAAAGGAAGGTTTGTCTCCAAGAGGAGCTAAAATCTCAAACAAAAGCACCAAGAAATCTGTTATTGCACCTAATACTAGAGGCAGAGGTAGAGGAACCAAAAATAATCTCTAATCCAGTTCTTAATGATTAATACAATCATTTGGAATATCAGGGGTGTTAAGTCTAAGGGAGCTTTCCAAAGACTTAAAAAGCTTATCAAAAGACACAAGGTTACCTTTGTTGCTCTTCAGGAACCTTATGTAGACAAAACAAAGTTGAACCACTACAGAAGAAAACTTGTCTTTCCAAATGCGATTGCAAATAGCAATGGGAAAATCTGAATTTTCTAGAATAATGATTATGCCTGCAATGTCATTAGCAACAAAAAACAACAGATTACTATGGAAGTCAACTACAGTATGATGCAGACTCCTTTCTGGATTACTATTGTTTATGCAAAAACCAGCAAGAAGAAGGAAGAACCTTTGGAAATCTATCAACACTATAAGTAATCAATATGAATGGACCATGGTCTATTGGAGGTGATTTCAATGTGATCATGGATGCTAATGAGAAGAAAGGTGGCAGAACTCACAGACTTAGTAAAAACATGGACTTTATCAGATGTATGGAAGATTGTGGTATGGCAGATGCTGGCTATACAGGTAATAATTATACCTGGTCTAATGGAAGGAGGGGAGATAATAGGATTCTTCAAAGACTAGATAGAATTTTTTATAATGATTAATGGTCAGCTGTCTTTCCAGTGGCTACTGTCAGACACTTGTCCAGAACAGGATCTGATCATAATGTGCTGCTTTGTAAGTGCTCCAAGTCTGATTCTCCTCCTATCAAATACTTTAGATTCTTAAATTTTTGGCTGGATCAACCTGATTTTGAACAGGTTGTTAAAGATTGTTGGGAAACTCAAATACAAGGAAATGTTATGTATATTCTACATCAGAAACTCAAGAATCTCTCTCATTCTCTTAGTAAATGGTCTAAAGAATGTATTGGCAATATATTTGAACAAGATGATTGCAAAAATAATAGAATCAATCTTAATTTAGCATATGCTCAACAAATCAAGTGGATGAATATGCAAGACTCTTTTCTTAGACAAAAAAGTCAACATCAAATGGGAGGAAGAAGGGGATAACAACTCCAAATACTTTCATAGCATCATCAGACATAAGAGGAAAAGATCTTTTCTGCATAGAATTAAAGATGATCAAGGTCAATGGATTCAAGGGAATGAAAAAATTGCAGAAGCTACTATATCGCACTTCAGCAACCGTTTCCACAACCTGACCAGAACAATGACATGGACTTCCTCAAAAGGATTGACAGTATTATCACTTGGGAAGACAATCAAGCTCTTCTCCAACTTCCATCCGATGAGGAAGTGAAAACTACAGTCTTTGAGCTTCATCCTGATAGTGCAGCTTGTCCGGATGGATTCAATGGCAAATTTTTCCAAGCTTGTTGGCATATTATTGATGATGATGTGCGTGCTATGGTTAAGGACTTCTTTGGTGGTAACACTCTAACTAAATTTTTTACTCATACTTGTCTAGTATTTATTCCAAAGGCTGAATCTCCTTCTACATTCTCTCAACTTAGGCCTATTAGTCTAAGTAATTTTTTCAATAAAATTATTTCAAAAATTATCTCCAATAGATTAACTGATTTGCTCCCTAGAATTATTTCTGAAAATCAAACTGGTCTTATCAAAGGAAGACTAATCACTGAAAATGTTCTCTTAACTCAAGAAATTGTCCAGGATATTAAACGCAAAAATAGAGGTGGCAATGTGATCATGAAACTAGATATGGCTAAAGCTTATGACAAAGTTTCTTGGCTTTTTCTTACTTCTGTTATGAGGTGTATGGGATTTGCTGAACCTTTCATCGAAATGATTCATAGATTGCTCTCTAATGTTTGGCATTCTGTTCTTATTAATGGCACTAAATTTGGTTTCTTTCCCTCTTCTAGAGGTCTTAAACAAGGAGAACCCATCTCCCCTGGCCTTTTTGTTATTGCAGCTGAGGCCCTACCCGATGCCCTTAATCACCCCCATAATAAGGGTAAGTATATTGGGTATTCTATGTATAACAGAGGGCCAAGAATCAATCATCTGGCTTATGCAGACGACTTAGTGATCTTCACTTCTGGAGATAAATACTCCATAAAGCAGGTAATGAAAACTTTAAGGAGATATGGAGAATCTTCAGGGCAGGAGATCAACAAGGATATAAGTTTTTACTTAGCGTCCAAGTATACTCGTGATAGTAGACATAATATGATTCAGAGGCTCACTGGTTATCAATATCAATCATTCCCGTTCAAATATTTGGGCTGTCCAATCTATTCTGGAATTTTTTTTTTGTTACTATACAAATATTGCCAGGAATGTTATGAATAAGATAGGAGGTTGGCAAAGTCATGTACTCTCCCTTGGGGGAAGAGCTACTCTCATTAATCATGTGCTCCAATCTCAAACTCTTTATATTCTTGCAGTTGTTACCCATCCCAAGAAAATTCTCAAACAATTGGAGAGTTACTTCTCCAATTTCTTCTGGGGCAAATATGATAACAAGAACAAATACCATTGGAGCTCTTGGAGGAATCTTTGTTATCCTACCGATGAAGGTGGTGTGGGTTTTAAAAGTCTGACTGACTTATATTAGACTTTCTCTGCCAAAAGATAGTGGAGGTTCAGAGTTGCAAACAACCTTTGGGCCAAATTCATGAGAGCTAAAAACTCCTCCCCGAGAAGCCACCCTGTTGCAAAGGCCTTGGAACCTAAACACTCTGCTGCCTGGAAGGAAATGATGCATATCAGAAAATATTGAACCTCATATCCTATAGAAGATCAATGATGGTGATAGCTCATTTGGTGGGATAATTGGACAGGACTTGGACCACTAAGTGCTTATGTCAATGGTAACAGAAAACCTGGTAATATGAGGATCAGGGATTGTATCAAGGATGAGACATGGGATGTAAATACTATATCTAGGCTAGTTCCTAATAATCTGTTGAATCATATTAAACATATTTCTATTGGCATTAGACAGATTAATGACACCCCTGTTTGGACTGAGACTTCTATTGGGGCCTTCACTTGCTCCTCTGCTTTTAACTGCATTAGGAAAAGAAGGGATATGGATAATATGTGGAAAGATGTCTGGAAGAAAAATGTCCAATTTAAAATGTCTTTCTTTCTTTGGAGAGCTATTAAGGGTAGATTACCTGTGGATGAAACCGTAAAGAGATTTGGTCATAATATAGTTTCTAGATGCTCTTGTTGTCTACATCCCAAGAAAGAAACTATATCTCATATTCGCCTTACTAATGATATTGCTTTTCTAACTTGAAATTTCTTTGCAGGTCCTCTGGGAATTAAAGTAGGATACCATTCAATTGCATATACTTTAAAAGAATGGAGGAACAATCAGAATAAGAATGATGGCCAAAGAAACTTATGTCGAGTAGTTCCTATCTTTATCTGTTGGGAACTATGGAAACATAGATGCTCTATCAGGTATGGAAACATAAATCCTACGATTGCAAAGCTAAAATATTCTATTTTGTTTCATATGAAGGTATACATGAAGAAGAGAGGAGCTACTGTGGACATGAAATGGCAATGGCATCAAATTTGCTCTTACATGAAAGACTATAGACCAAGAATCACAAGCACTCCAGTTATATGGAATAAACCTCCAGAAGGTTTGCTAAAAATAAACACGGATGGAAGCAGTAATATTACAGAGAGAACTGCAGGAATTGGAGGGGTGGTTAGGAACAGAAATGGAGATTTGATCATGGCATTTTCCAAAGCTCTTCATTTCTGCACTAACAACCAAACTGAAGTTCAGGCAGCATTGTATGCTCTTAATTGGTGCAGGCAAAACAATGTAACCAATTGCATCTTAGAGATGGATTCTCTTATGACTGTCAATATGATGAAGGGAGTTTATAAACCTTCTTGGGAGCTTACAGATGACATCAAGTACATGACTCAAATAGCACAATATTTGAACATAGAAGTCCAGCATTGCTATAGAGAGGGAAATGAAACTGCTGATGCTTTAGCCAAATTTGGAGCCAACTTGCAAATTTCTACAGAGGCAAGGATTTTCTCTCAAGTTTGTGAATTACCAGATGAAGCAAGGGGAGCTTATCGAATGGATATAGCACAATTCCCATATTTTAGAATTAGACTTAGGAGGGACGGTACAAACTCTAATGGTGATTATGTATGTAATTAGCCTCTTATTTTGTATATCCTCTGTCATTGTGGACCGGGAATTAACCCCTCACAAATCCTCAGTAATCACCATTCATGTACCCCTCCTCATAGGAGTTTTTGTGTAATTAGTAGATCTCTAAGTAGGCCTAATTCGGACTATGATCCAAAGGAGATAAGGCACTATGTCCCTCTCCTCCATGTATTCACTTTTTGACTTTTGCTAATATAGAGGTAAGGGGTCATGCCTTAACCCCTACACCTCTACGGTGACCTTCAAAAAAAAAAAAAAAAAACCAAAAGCTCCAGCCAATAATTCGTCTTATTATAGTAAACCCAAATATCCAATTCTCATATAAACCAGAAAACTTTATCAAATCCCAATATAGTATATACTATCCAATTTAATATGTATTCTGACTGATCACTCACCCGCTACATCTAATTAAGTCCCCACAATTAGATTCAAAATGAGTTTAAAACCTGTGATTTAAATTAAAATAACATAAATACGGGGAAAAAAACAAAATGGCTCTTCAACAGCAAAACAGTACTCATCCTCTTAAGAAAAGACCAAGTAATCTCCCAAGCGTATACATCAGTTAAGGCTTCAAGAGTAAGATGGTCATTTTCTGATTTTATCTGATCTGGTATTGTTTCTTTTACAGAACCCAAATTCCAATTAGAACTCTTTTAACAAAAAAGGATTTGGCCATAATGTGCACTGCTTTGTGTAAACCATGTGATACAACCAAAATAATTTCCTTTAGTTGTTGCTACAATTCTTTTACGTTGTTGCTACATTATTGTTGCTAAAATAATGGTCTCTTTGCTAAAGCAGCTTGCATTTTCAACCCACCATAAAGGCATTATTGATTTTTTTTTTCTTGTTTATTTATTAACTTATGTTACCTAGGGAATATCTAAACGGCATCCTCCAGTTTTGAATCTATTATGTTTGTCCTCTATGTTTGAAAACGGTTTCCTAGTTACCATTTTCATATTTCTTACATCGTTTCTCGTGTAAGAGATACAAATATTAGCAAGCTTTATTTTAGTGATACGAATTCTCGTGGAAAATTTTCGGTTGAGCCGAGGGTCTCCGGAAACAGTTTTTTTACCCTTTCGGGGGAGGAGTAAGGTCTGCATATACTCTATACCGTCCTCAGATTCCACTAGTGAAATTTTACTGGTGTGTTGTTGAATTCTCGTGGAAAACTACATCGTCATGCTGCTAAATTTTTTTTTTTGCAGAATGTTGTGGATATCTTTTTCCAGTTAAAATAGAGCGGAATAGATAAATATTGTTCATCAAATCGGTTTCAAACTAGTTTGGAATCAAAATATAATTATTATATATAACAGATGACAATATGTTATAGGATGAACGCAAGATTATGACACAGATATGAGCAAAGTTCTACTGGTAAAGGTCCAAGAAATGTAGGGTTAGTGGCCATAATCTATTAGATAAAAGGAATCTTTTGGCTGTATTATCCTTGAGATACTGAAATCCAGCTTATTATTCGATGCCTAAATTCCATCCAAACAACCTATTAGTAACTCTATACCTTCTTCTTTGCTTTCTTTTATAATCTCCATACGTATTATTCAACATCTTTTTTTTTTTTAATATTCGATATCAGGTACCCACTGATCAGACTAATTTCAATCAAGTCATGTATGGTTTTTTTAAAATAAAAAGCGCTTCATACCAGAATTTTTCTTATATTCAAGAATTGAACTCAAAATCTCTGGTTATATATGATGAGATTCTATCCGTCCTACTACTTACATTTTACCGCTTATAAATAAGTGTTTACCTGTAAAATACAAGTAACAATTAAATTTATTTGTGGCTTTAAAGATATGTGATTTAGTTCAACACTAATTAATAACCAAGAAATCTGAAGTATAAATGAAAGAAGTAAGTTGAATCAAACCAGTGTTCAAGCCAATCTTGACCTCGAGCTATAATGGCCTCGAGGTTGGTCAGTGGGAACAGTAAAGTAAGACAATAAAATTAAGAGACAATTCTGATGAAACGTGAGCAAGAAAGTGAGAGAGTATATTCTTTGCCAATGATTGATGATGGTTACAAATGATTGGGGTCCCCTTTATATAATAGGGAACCCTAAATAAGGTACATTTCTATTTACAGTAAAAAATCTTATTGGGACAGTTGTATAACCGCCTAGTAAGGATTCGTACTAACTCGTACGAATCTATTCCGGAATTTACGCCATGATCTTGGGGACGTGGCGAGAATCTTGCTCTTTCTGTTACAAACCCATAACGACATCATCTCGGGGTTGGTCATAATCGGCTCCGGTACTCATCGTACACTTCGATCTTCGAGCCTTATGTTCTGCCCTCGGGCTCGAACCCGGCCCATACTGAATCTATTCCTCGATGCGATCCATCTACTCCTCGATGCGAGCCCTCGAGCCCACGAAATGGGGGACACATGATTTTACCGTATACAGATAGTCCCCGCGTTTCTTAGAGTAAAATGATAAGAAACGATTTGAACCTCGATTTTTCGGAGTCCTTGATGATAACGTCATTCCCGTGATGTAGGCACTCGAAGTGACCGAAACGTCCCGTCGGTTCGCTTCCCCAAAATATTAAATGCTTCTCCAGTGGTGGTCGGCCACTAGTGTCGTTGAACCGTCGCCGCTCGCCTATAAATACAAGGTTTAATTTCAGAAAAAGCTTTACTTCAATCTTCAAACCACCTCTAAACTTCTTCTATATCTTCTTCTCTTCATCTCTTTTCTCTCATTATTTGCTACTCCCGTTCCTTTTAGTGTCAGAAAATACCAAACTCCGCCTATCTCCACTTCCTCTAACTCGAATCAATGGCAAAATCTTCAAAGACAGTTCCCCAAAAGGAGAAATCTTCCTTCACGAGATTATTCCCGGCACCTGTGTGATAAAGAAAGACTTCAATATTGAAAATCCCCCCCGCAACCCCAGGCCGATGCGAGCATGTATCCCGATATATTAGTTCGATAACGAAGAAGCATCTCAAGGCCATGAAGAAAGACTGTGGCTGGGGGGACGAGGTCGTGGTACACATCCCCGACCCCGAGGAGAGCATTACTACTCATGTGGAGGGGTTCTTAAGTGTTTACACTTACCCCTTCACACTGTGTCCCCTTGATCCAGTTGTGATTGACTTCTGCAAAAGATATGAAGTTACACTCGGCCAGATCCATCCCTCTTTCTGGCGTATCGTGATCATGCTGTGCTACTTCTCTACCAAGGCCGAGGGATTAGAGTTTACCCTTAATCATCTCATTCGATTGTATCGGCCTCAACTTTTTCGAGGGTCGATCAAACTTCAACATCGATCAAGCAAAGCCTTCTTTGCTAGCAATGACGAGGATAAGAACCGAGGCTGGATGAGCCGGTTCGTCCGAGTGAGGACCTCGGACGTCATCCCTGTGGGAAAATGTCGTTCCCGGAGAAATGGAATCCCAATCGTAAGTGAAGTCCCTTTCCCAGTATCTTCTTATACTCCATTCCTGCCTTTTGTAATGCCTTTACCTTTTTTGCAGCTGTCGTTTGGATGCCCCATGCGATCCTTGACCTCAAAGACTGGGTCCGGAAACTAGCCGCGACCTCCTCGTATGACGAGCGCAAATGGTGTGACTTGTCGAGGGGCAAATGGGAAGCCAAGCATCACGGTTAGTTCTTCTCCCAGGATTTTTATGATTTCCCTTTTATTGGAGATGTTATCTCACTTATGCTTATTTTTCACTTATGCAGGCATCGGAGATGTCTCAGAGATGAGCCCGGCCCCGCCCGGGGAAGAGATCGAATCCCCGATCCAAAAATCAGGGAAAGATAACAAGAGGAAAAGGGCTTCAAAGCCTGAAGACCCCTAAGACAAGAAAGCCCCTTCTCGAAGGCAGAGGAGGAAACTCATTCAAGTGGACATAGGCTCAATCCACCAACTGAATGACGAAGAAGAGGATGAGGACGAAGAGTCGGCGTTGGTGACCCGAACCAGGAAGCCAACTGAGGCTATCAAGTCTTCTGAACCGGAAACCCTCCCTCGTGAAGAGGAGGCTCCGAAGAAAAATGCGGGCAAGGCCCCCGAGTCCCCTGAGATCGAGATTATTCCCCCTCCTTCAACAAGTACACCGAAGGGGGCAAGTACCGAAAACCCAGAGGCTGAATAGAGCACCCCGAGAGACTTGCTCGGTGCCATGACAATAGGTCACTCCCCTCCTCTACCATCTTATTCTGAGGAGGCAAGAAAGGACGCTCAAGCTCTGCGAACGCCTGACCCGAACAGGGTCCTTGAAGAACATCCTTTCCGGGTTTGCTTTACTGGGGTCGATGACGCTCCGACCTCAATGATGCATCTACCCTCTTTGAAGAGGCTCATCGTCTCTTCTCTTGGGTAAGCACTAACTCTTATTGTTGCAAATTTTTTCTTCTCCTTTCGCATTAACTGACATCTATTTCTTTTGTGTAGACCATTACCAAGTTTAGGGCCGAGCTAAGCCAAGGTGAGGCCGAGCTCAAGAGATCCTTGGATGAAGAGAAGGCTCTGAGGCTCCTTTGCAGCCAAAAGGAGGAGGAGCTCAAGGACCTCCGGGCAGATTTGGCCAAAGCTCGTCAAAAGGAGGCCGAACTAGACAAGCAGTTAACTATTGTTTTGCAGAAGTATGGTCTAGTTGACCCAAATGTGGAGGCTAACACTTCAGTGTCTCAGCTGCAGCACAAATGGGTATGATCGGGTAGCTCCGAGGGGAGGTCGATCAAGTTAAGGCCGACTTCAACCAGTGGAAGGAAAACATGGATCGGCTTAATGGTGAGAAAGAGGTTGCCCTAGCCAACCTGGCCTCGGCCGAGACTCAACTCAGGGGAGTCAAAGTAAAAAATCTGGCCCAGGCCAAGAAGATCGATGAGCTCGAGGCCAAACTTGTCGCAACTGGGGCTGAGGTTGCTGAAGCCAGGGTCGAGGTCGAGAGGATGAAGGCCACGGCTGACAAGACCATTGCTGTGTACCTAAAGGATGCCGAGGTCGAGAGAACTAAGGGAAGCCTCCAACCGGGAGAAACGGGCCAGTGATTTGGCTAAGTGTCAATCTCAGAGGGAGACCCTCGAAGAGATCCATGCTCGAGGTTTCCACCTCATCGAGGAGATAGCCCATGCAAAGGCACTCGAGACCGATGCCAAGTTCCTCGTATGCTCCGACGACGATGACGATGACGATGATGAAGGCAGCCAGAGCGAGTCCGATGATGAAACTGGACCCAAAGGGGAGCTGCTCCCGAAGGAGAGACTAGCCCTAGGCATAGATATGGTTTTCCTTTCTTATTGTATTGTTCTTTTTTGTAAGACCTTTTATCGGTCCCTTGTATATATCTTTTTTGACATATATAAAAGAAGAATTTCGATATTTCCTGCCTTGTAAAATTCTTGCAATGACTTCATCTTCTTTAACTGTGTGTTAGAGATTTTATCTAAGATGTTTTCTTTCGAAACTGCCATGGTCGAGCTTGAATAAGTTCGAGCTTTTGGGCATAGACCTTTACGGGCTCATACCGAGTAATGGTGACTTCGCGAGCCATGATCAAACCATTATTTGTTTAGGTTTGAGATAATCGAACCCTTGGGTTCGAATTTAGTGAGAACGAGGTCTCGAAATCTAATTGTATTGAACTTTTAGGTTTACCAAATTTGCTCTTAGGCTCTTTTATATCGGCCCTTAGGCTCTTTTTTATCGGCCCTTAGGCTCGTTTTAGGTTGTCCCTTAGGCTCTTTAAGTGGGGCTAATTCGGCCTTTATAGCGGCTATAATATTTTCCTCTTTTCGGCTAAAAGACTTAGTGAAAATTTCTTTATGCCTTAGCATGTGATTTTGTACCCGTTGGGTTTTTCGAGG
Organism: Nicotiana attenuata; assembly: GCF_001879085.1. Taxonomy (NCBI): domain Eukaryota; kingdom Viridiplantae; phylum Streptophyta; class Magnoliopsida; order Solanales; family Solanaceae; genus Nicotiana; species Nicotiana attenuata. The sequence goes on along the minus strand of NW_017671056.1, from coordinate 209,401 downwards.
GTTCAATCGATCAGAACCCAATTTTTTCTTAGCCCGTTTGTGTTAAGACAATTTAATACCTCTTGAGGCTTTTTCGAAGGCTGATATTATCGAAGCCTTTAAAATATTCGAGGACTGATTTTATCCACGCCCTTTTTTATTTGCTTTGCCGAGGGTAGCCTTATTTAATCGGTTTTTCAAAGTAATAGAAGGCTTTTAACTTATGGCGGAAGTCGAACGTCTCCAAGCCGCATTATTTCGGCCGTAGCCTTTTTATATGACCGTAGTCTTTAATATGGCTATAGCCTTCGGGTGCGTCTCTTGGACTTATTTCCCGATAACCTTTCGAACTTGTCCGAAAGGCTAGTCCCCAAGTATAATGGCCTTGGACTTTGCATCGAGGGATGCCTCTTTGAGGTCTTATAAATTCGAGTTTATATATTCGAATGTGTTGACTGTCGATGACAGTCCCCGGGTATTCGAGGTGTATTCACGTTTTGTCCCTTGAGCCGTTTCTCGCAGAATCACAAGTAAGATGTTCGTATAGTGGCAAATTTCTTTGAGGCACAAAGTGTTTTGATATAGAAAGAATGCTTCCTTGAATATTTGATACATGTGTACATGTTTTGCCACTGGGGCTCGACTATTCTATATGGACACGGTTCATCTGACCATTTGGCCCATTACAAAGTTTTCCTATCGAGGCCCTCTTTGGCGTGATGTATTTCCTCAAAAATATAACCTTCGAGGGTGATGCCCCACAATATTCGAGGCTTATTGTAAAGAAGCCTTGGATAATGTTGAATTCTCCCTAGGTAGCACATAGTTGTTGCCTCGTTAAAAACCTTGCCGGAAAAACCCATTTGGGATAAAACCCGATCTAAGGGAAAAAGAGTGCAACGCGGTCTTTAAAACCTAAGGTCTTCGTGTATAGTTTTCGATCAAGCATCTGCAATGAGTTAGTCTTAAATACAAATGGAAAAAGGAGAAGGTCATACCTTAGCAATAGTACCGTTTGAGTAGTGACACGTTCCAGTTGTTTGGCAATTGTTCACCTCCCATCGTGCCAAGTTTGTAAGATCCTTCCCAATTCGGGCCTAGTTTCCCTTCATTCGGGTCTCGAGTATTCAGGGTGACTTTCCGTAGAAGTAAGTCCTCAATTTCGAAGTGTCGAAGGTTAGTCCTTCTATTATAATATCTCTCGATTCTTTGTTTCTGCGCCGCTATCCGAACAAGTGCAGCTTCTTATTTTTCATCTAGTAGCTAGAGGCTAGTATTCATAGCCTCATGATTTGACTCCTCCGATACATGTCAAATTCTGGCGCTGGGTTCCCCGACCTCGATCGGAATCAAGGCCTCGGAGCCGTATACTAACGAGAACGGGGTCGCCCCCGTGCTGGACTTCGATGTCGTTCGATATGACCAAAGAACCTCGGGTAGAACTTCTCTCCATTTTCCTTTTGCATCGTCCAACCTCTTCTTTAGGTTTTGAATGATAGTTTTGTTTGTTAACTCGGCATGTCCGTTCCCGCTGGGTGGTATGGTGTTGATAAGATCCTCTTTATTTTATGTGCTTCGAGGAACTCCGTTACCTTGTTGCCGACGAATTGCTTCCCGTTGTCACATACGATTTTAGCAGGTATCCCGAATCGGCTCACGATGTGATCCCAGATGAAGTCAATAACTTCCTTTTCTCTGACCTTCTCGTAGGCCTGTGCTTCCACCCATTTAGAAAAGTATTCAGTCATAAATAAAATGAATTTAGCTTTACCTGGGGCCGTTGGTAGAGGGCCGACGATGTCCATTCCCCATTTGATGAAAGGCCATGGGGACAAGACTGAGTGAAGTTGCTCTCCGGGCTGATGAATCATCGGTGCAAACCTTTGATATTTATCACACTGTTTAACAAACTCCTTAGTGTCTTTTTCCATGCTATCCGAGTAATACCTTGCTCTAATAATTTTGCGAATCAAAGACTCGGCGCCGGAGTGATTCCCACAAGTACCTTCGTGGATTTCTCATAGAACATAATCAGTGTCCCCCGGCCCTAAACATACCGCCAATGGTCCATCGAACGTCCTCCTGTACAATGTTCCATCTTCATCTAGTGTGAACCTAGCAGCCTTGGTTCGTAGAGCTCTTAACTCTTTATGATCCGATGGGAGTTTTTCCATTTTTCAAATATTCGATATACTTATTCCTCCAATCCCAAGTCAAACTTGTAGAATTTATCTCTGCATGACCCTCTTCAACCACAGACCTCGATAATTGGACGACAGTCCCCGGGACGATATCATCTTCTTCGACTGATGACCCCAAGTTAGCACGTGCATCGGCCTCACTGTTTGTTCTCGAGGCACATGATCTAGAGTCCACTCCTTGAAGCGGTATAAAGTTACCTGCAGCTTGTCCAAATATCTTTCCATCCTATCCTCTCGAACATCAAAGCTTTTGTTTACTTGGTTTACGACTAACAGGGAATCACACTTGGCTTCAATGACTTCTGCCCCCAAGCTTTTAGCTAGCTCGAGACCTGCAATCATGGCCTCATACTCAGCATCATTATTAGTCAACCTAGAAGTTTAGATAGATTGTCTAATAGTACTACCTGTCGGTGGCTTCAAAACAATGCCAAGCCCGGACCCTTTCACATTTGAGGCACCGTCCGTGAAAAGATTCCATACCCCCAATGATGTGCCCGATTTTAGCAGAAGTTCTTTCTCCACTTCGGGTATTGAGGGTCGGCATGAAATCGGCCACGAAGTCAGGTAAGATTTGAGACTTGATGGTTGTTCAGGGTTGATACGCTATATCGTACCCGCCAAGTTTGACAGCCCATTTGGACAACCGGCACGATAGCTCGGGCTTGTGCAAAACATTTCGAAGTGGATAAGTGGTTAACACACATATGGGGTGAGATTGAAAATATGGCTTTAACTTTCTAGATGCGCTTATTAATGCAAGTGCCAATTTTTCTAAGTGTGGATATCTAGTTTCATCATCTCCTAGAGTTCGACTTACGTAATAGACAGGGAACTGCGTACCTTGCTCTTCCCAAACTAGTACCCCACTTACCGCTATCTCAGACATAGCCAAATATAAGTAAAGCTTTTCATCTACCTTTGGAGTGTGATGCAGAGGTGGGCTCGACAAGTATCGCTTCAATTCCTCTAGTGTTTGTTGGCATTCCGGGGTCCATGCGAAATCATTTTTCTTTTTTGCAAGGAAAAGAACCTATGGCTTCGATCTGATGACCTCGAAATGAAACGATCCAAGGCGACTATTCGTCTTGTTAACCTTTGCATGGCTTTCACACTATCCACGACTGTGATATCTTCGATGGCCTTAATCTTCTCGGGGTTGATCTCGATTCCCCGATTAGATACCATGAAGCTGAGAAACTTGCCCGAGCCGACTCTGAAGGCACATTTTTCTGCGTTAAGCTTCATGTTGTACTTCCTCAAGATTTTAAATGTTTTCTGCAAATGAGTTAAATGGTCCTATGCGCGTATGGACTTAACCAACATATCGTCGATGTAAACTTCCATTGATGTACCTATCTGTTCCTTGAACATTCTGTTAACTAAGCCTTGGTATGTAGCTCCAGCATTTTTATCCCGAAGGGCATTACATTGTAGTAGTATGTTCCAAACTTAGTGATAAACGAGGTCTTTTCCTGGTCCTGCGGGTTCATCTGAATTTGATTGTACCCAGAGTAGGCATCGAGAAAGGTAAGGATCTCGTGGCCGGCTGTGGCATCGATCATGCGATCGATGTTAGGCAGTGGAAAAGAGTCTTTAGGGCATGCCTTGTTTAAATCCTTATAATCTACGCACATTCTAAGTTTGTTCCCTTTTTTAGGGACCACAACTACGTAAGCTAACCATTCGGGGTATTTTACTTCCCGAATAGACCCTATTTTAAGAAGTTCAGTTACCTCATCCTTTATGAATGCATGCTTCATCTCGGACTGGGGCCCCCTTTTTTGCTTTACTGGTTTGAACCTGGGGTCGAGGCTTAGCCGGTATGTTGTTATTTTTGGTGGGATCCCTGTCATATCTAAATGGGACCAAGCAACACAATCCGTATTATCGATAAGAAATTGAATGAGTTTTTTCTTGCGGTCGAAGATTCTGGTACCGATGTCACCTCATCGACTGCAAACATTTCTTTTGTAGCGTGTTGTTCTCCGTAAACTATTTTCACACCATCCACTATTGGGAATTTCATTATCTAATGGAGGGTCGAAGGTACTGCCCTCATGTTGTGGATCTATGGCCTTCCGAGTAGAGCCTTATATCTCATGTCGCCTTCAATGACATGGAACTTTGTATCTTGGATAGTCCCGGCCACGTTCACTGGTAGGATTATCTCCCCCTTCGTTGTTTCACTTGCCATGTTGAAGCCATTTAAGACTCGAGATGCGGGTACAATTTGGTCCTGTAGGCCGAGCTGCTATACGACCCTCAATCTAATTATGTTTGCTGAGCTACCTAGATCCACTAGAACAGGTTTAACTTGAATTTTATTTAGCAAAATAGAAATTACCAGGGCGTCATTGTGTTGCTGAGAAATGCCTTCGCTTCCTCGTCATTGAATGACTAGAATACAGGCCCCTGTGGAACATCGACACCGCCAACGATCATATGAATTACATGTTGCGGTTCTTCCTGCTCATTCTTTTTGTTGGCGTCTCTTTCCCTGAAGTGGTTCTTAGCTCGATCGATGAGAAATTCTCGAAGATGACCTCGTTGAACAATCAAGCTACCTCCTCTCTCAGCTGCCTGTAGTCTTCGGTCCTATGGCCACGTGTGCCATGACATTTACACATCAAGTTTGGATTTCTTTGAGAAGGATCGAATTATATAGGCCTGGGCCACCTTGTGTCTTTGATCCTTCCAATAGCTGATACGATCCCCAATGCATGAACAATAAAATTATACTCCAATAATCGAGGTGCTTCCGCGGGATCGGTGTGTTTATCAAAACCATTCGTACTCATAAGTCCCCGAGAGCTTTGACCTCGATCATTTCTTCGATCGTTCCGAGGAGCATTACGCCCCGAACCGTTGTTTCTCCGATCGATATATGGCTGATACCGTTCCCTGTTTGATCTTGGTTCCCTGTCTGTATCCTTCGGGGCCTTAACTGCCAATCTATTAGGATGAACTGAACCCGAGGGGGCTCCCAACTGGTCGTCCTCGACCCTGATCTTTGATTGGTAATGATTATGTACATCTGACCAAGTCACAACTGGGTACTCGATCAGATTTTGCTTTAACTGTTGTGACGCGATCGAACTCTGCTCATTCAAACCCTGTGTAAAAGCTTGCACGACCCAATCATTCGAGACATGTGGCAATTCCATTCGTTCCATTTGAAATCGGGATACGAACTCCCTTAGCATCTCATCATTCCTTTGTCTTATTATGAAAACATCCGATTTCCTTGTCGCAACCTTTATGGCCCCGGCGTGTGCCTTTACAAAGGCGTCTGCTAACATAGCGAACGAATCAATAGAATTTGGTGGCAAATTTTGATACCAAATCATTGCTCCTTTTGACAGAGTGTCCCCGAATTTTTTCAACTAAACCAACTCGATCTCATCATCATTTAGGTCATTTCCTTTGATCCCGCAAGTGTACGAGGTAATGTGTTCATTAGGGTCACTCGTCCTGTTGTACTTAGGTATATCGGGCATACGGAACTTTTTAGGAATAGGCTTCGGAGTCGCACTCGAAGGGAATGGAGTTTGTACGAATTTCTTGGCATCCAAACCTTTCAAGCCCGGGGTGCTCCCGGTATTTGATCGACACGGGAGTTATACGTCTCCACCTTTTTGTCATTATCCTCAATCTTTTTCTCCCCCGACTCGGTTCTTTTGGTGAGTTCTTCGAGCATCCTCATAATCGTGAGTTCAGTCCACGAGCCATTACCATTTGATCTTTCAGGCACCGACTCTGTACGGCGAGTGATCTCTGGCTCGACTATACTTGGAGTTTTGTGCTGACTTTGAAGCTGAGCGATGGCAACCTGTTGAGCTTATAACATCTCGAATATTACTTGAAGGTTAACTACTCCATCTCCTACACCCAGTGTTCCTTGGCCACCAGATCGGGCTTCCCTATGTACACTTCCTCCGAGGTCTGCGCCTAAATCCATATTCAGAGCAATGTGTGAGCTAACATCAACTGGTTCCACATTTGGCACATCCCCAGGGTTAATTGGTGGTACACCAGCCCCCGGAGCGATTACATTGTTGTTTTCACCATGAAATCCAAGACCGACATCGCTGTGTACGGGTGTGTTTTGTGAGTTTGACATGTTTTAACCCGAGAACAAAAATTCTTGACAAGAACAAGTGTGAAAATAACATGTGTTATCAGAATCAGTACTGAAATAATCACTATTATCTTTTGCCCCACGGTGGGCGCCAAACTGTTTACCTCGAAAATACGAGTAACAATTAAACTTATTTGTGGTTATAAAGATATGTGATTTAGTTCAACACTATTTAATAACCAAGAAATCTGAAGTATAAATGAAAGAAGTAAGTTGAATCAAACCAGTGTTCAAGCCAATCTTGACCTCGAGCTATAATGGCCTCGAGGTTGGTCAGTGGGAACAGTAAAGTAAAGACAATAAAATTAAGAGACAATTATGATAAAACGTGAGCAAGAAAGTGAGAGAGTATATTCTTTGCCAATGATAAATGATGGTTACAAATGATTTGGGTCCCCTTTATATAATAGGGGAACCCTAAATAAGGTACATTTCTATTTACAGTATAGAATCTTATTGGGACAGCTGTATAACCGCCTAGTACGGATTCGTACTAACTCGTACGAATCTATTCCGAAATTTACGCCATGATCTTTGTTTACCTCGAAAATACGAGTAACAATTAAACTTGTTTGTGGTTTTAAAGATATGTGATTTAGTTCAATACTAATTAATAACCAAGAAATCTAAAGTATAAATGAAAGAAGTAAGTTGAATCAAACCAGTGTTCAAGCCAATCTTGACATCGAGCTATAATGGCCTCGAGGTTGGTCAGTAGGAACTGTAAAGTAAAGACAATAAAATTAAGAGACAATTCTGATGAAACGTGAGCAAGAAAGTGAGAGAGTATATTCTTTGCCAATGATTGATGATCATTACAAATGATTGGGGTTCCCTTTATATAATAGGGGAACCCAAAATATGGTACATTTTTATTTACAGTAAGGAATCTTATTGGGACATCTGTCTAACCGCCTAGTACGAATTTGTACTAACTCGTACAAATCTATTCCGGAATTTACTCCATGATTTTGGGGACCTGGCGGGAATCTTGCTATTTCTGTTACAAACTCATAACGGCATCATCTCGGGATTGATACTCGGCTTTGGCGCTCATTGCGCACTTCGATCTTCGAGCCTTATATTCTGTCGTTGGGCTCGAGCTTTGTCCATCGGGCTCGAACTCGACCTATCCTGAACTCGGGCTTGAAGCAACCCCTCGAGCCCGTGAAATCGGGCATACCTGATTTTGACCGTGTACAAATAGTCCCCGCGTTTCTTAGTGTAAGATGATAAGAAACGATTTGATCCTCGATGCTCCAATACCCCGATCATGATGTCAATCTCGTGAAGTCAGCGATTGAAGTGATTGAAAGGTCGCTTCTGCATAGTTCCCAAGGCCATTAATTGGAGGTGACTGATGGTCCGCCATTAGTTTCCCCAAATTGTTAAGGCGACTGCTATAAATAGGTCAATTTCACAACATTTACAATCTTTACTTCTCAAATCTTTCCCAAAACCTCACTAGCTTCTTCATCTTCTCCGAGTTTACCCTTTCCTGAATTTGTTCTTGCTACAACATCATCTCCTTCTCTTCTTTCGAATTTCTCAACAACAACAATGGCTAAAACAACTAAAATCGTTCCTTTGAAAGAAAAAGCCTCCTAATCACGTCCAGCCAGTGGTAAAATGGTGGTGCCTCCTCGTATCGAGGAGTGCATTCCCGGACCATGTGAGCTATCTTCTGATTTCAAGGTTGATAAGCCTACATCGGTCCCACGTCGATGTGAGCCCATGCCTCGATATCTCTGCTCGATAACTGAAGACGAACTTGAGCAGGTGAAAAATGACTGTGGTTGGGAGAACAGGGAAGTGGTGATTCCTTCCCCAGAGGAGGATATCACTACCCACATGAAAGGATACCTAAGTGTGTATACTTATCCTTTCACACTGGGTCCCGCAGATCCGGTACTAGGTCCTGTGGACCCAGTCATTCTCGATTTCTTTCACCAGTATAGGGTGACACTTGGCTAGATCTAGCCTCTTTCTGGCGTAACGTCAAATTACTCAGGTTCTTCTCAGGCAAGGTCGAAGGGGGGTTGTGTCGATGCCCCCTTTTTCTAAGGCGAAATCGGGTTTACGACACATGGGCGGACAACTCGTTCCCTTTTGGGAATTGGGTTTTGGAATTGAAGAGTCGCCACCTAATGATTAAAGTGCATTAGGACACTAAAAGGGTTTGAGTTTGAAGAACCAGAGTTTGGGTAAGGGCTAGAAATTATCTCGAGGGAAAGGTGTTAGGCACCCCTCAAGATCCACTAGTGTGGTTCCCGGCCATGTTATAATTGTGACTTCACATAATCAAGTAAGCAATTAAGGGCTCAAATAGAAGAGGTTTGCATATAACATTGCAAATAAGTTGAAACTGTGAGGAAAGTAAAGAGGGTGGAAATTTAGGAAAGATTTAAACAATTTCTAAAGAAAGCAGATAAAATAAAAAGGAAAAGGGAAGGGGGTCCTAGGTTTATGATTAATATGAATCACGTCAATGCAATATCCAATAATCACTCCTCAGAAGAGGGGCTACATGAGATATTAGCGCATCGGTCATCATCTCCATAGTCTACCCTTCCCACCCCGTAAAGGTTATTTAAAACGCGTGGGTTGGTCACGAATACTTGTTGCGTGCTATTACCCGTCCCGTCCTATAAGTCCTAGAGGGTATTTAGGACCACTATTCCTACAAGGTAAGGACTAGGCTGAACCCTTAGGTTTAAAGGACAAAATGCTAAGCGATATACATAACAAATAGGACTGCACATAAGGGAGCATACAAAGACAAATAAAGTCTCACAGATCCCTCCACAAGTGAACACGTAATTAGCACGTCTCAAACACATTTAAGGTCTCAAAGATGGGAGTTTTAAAGAAAAGGAATAGGCAAAAGCATTTTGAGTAAGTAACAGAACCGTTAAAGCATGGTTTTTGAAAAGTAGTGGCAGTATCATAACGAGATGCAGGACAAGTATTCAAAACAACACGATTCTGGGCAGAGAATGGTAACCCAGTAGTTTGAAAACATAATAGAACAAGAGTCAGAAAATCAGTGAGAGTAAATAGATGCACAATTTCAAGATTTGTTTCCAGATAAAGAGGGATTTCTAGTAAACAGAGTGAACTTCAGAGAATCAAAACAAGAATGGGAGCGGCAGAGTTCAAATTAAAAGAGGCTGGTTAGTCTTAAACTGGAAAAACACACGATTAATCGATTCTTATTAGGCCTAAAGTTTGCCTAGGCGTCGTATGTATTGCCTAATTGTCTTAAAGGGTGAACATGCATATTTGATCTTTTTTTTAGTTTCAAAAGAGGTACACAAACAGTTAGCCATACTTGTATTATTAGGTTAAGCATGCTACTGAGGCGTTTAATAATTGCAACTCAGACAAGTATAAAACCCTAAACAACAGGATGTCTAATGCACATAGGAGTTCTTAAAACATGATTTCTAAATGTTAATGAGAATGCAGCAGTAGTTATTTGCCTATTAGAATTATTGCTCGTTGTTAACTGATCATGCTTGCAAGATGAACATGATAACAAGCTGAAAGTAAAGAACCTAAAGCAGGATCTCTAGTGCATGAGATACATGTCCTATACAGGTTATCTATTGCGCAGATAAGTAAATAAAATCCTATAAGCATGTTTTCTACCCATTACTTAAACTAAGCATGCATAACCCCCATTTCACTATAACCCCAACCATTCGTTTACAAATTATTACAAACCAATGATAGTCGAATTACAGTGGTAAAGAATAAAAATAAGAAGTTATTCTATAGGGAGCCTTCAATCAGGCCCAATCGTCCAACCTCACTCCTTTCGAGTTTCACATCCTTGACATGGTCAGGGTGAGGCAAAGCTCCCTAGGGCCCCCATTGGATCCCTGGCCAATACCAGCACCCAAAACACTTACCAAAATGTTGGGACAGGTGCAGTGTGGGATTACCAGCCTTGTGTGTCAAAGTTCAGTGGGCACTCAGAGGCACCCAAAGCAATGCTCACTCGAAGGGTGTAGAACCTATCTTCTAAGAGTAGTGTGAAGTGCAGGAAGGAGAGGAAAGTTGATAAAAAAATAAAAAAAAAGAGTTTACACAGAGTTGGAGGGTTGCACACAAGGATAATGAGCAAAGGGGACAAATAGATCACATTAAACGATCACCAAAGGATATAGAGACTTAATACAAACTTACTAAGCATGGGTACACAAAATCAAAAGAGTTTAAAGAGATTTTAAAATGGTCAGAGTTAGACATAAAAGTAAATAATAACAGCATGTAGTCATAACAGGTAGGATTAGGAACAAGCAGTGGTCATGAGCATACGAGTATCAACAGGCAAAACAGGAATCAATCACATGTTGCACAACAGAAGCATAAGTAGAAAACAATTAGGAATAGAACACACTGAAGTAGTAATAACCATATTGGTTTAGAACATGGAATTTAATCAGAACACACCAGTAATAAGAGAACACAGCAGAATGCAAGAGCCAAGTATAAGCACAATATTAGCCTTAGCTTTTCAGCTGGCTAATGATAGTCAGGAGCAGGGAACAGAGCAAAAGAGATAAGTAACACAAGAGAGAGAGCAATGTGATTGCTGTGTGTATTTGTGATATACAAGGTGTTCGTGTTTTTTCAAAAAGAGAATGGGGGGTACTTATAGTACTGAATACGAGTAAACAAACAAGGTAGCAGTCCTAATTAAGGAACTGGTATCTATCATAATCAAATCAGTATATGGACTCCCCTTTGATTAAGGAATCAAAGTCAAACGGTAATAAGCAGTTATTTAAAAGGAAAGAAATCACAAAGCATGGTATGATCACATAAGAAAACAGAATAGCATAACGTATGCAATAAACACTAGGTACATGATACTCTAATTAGGGAAATAGGTCAGGCAAATCAATCAACATATTTGTGCACACATATAGGGAAAAAATACCACTTTAATTTTGGAAAATAGTTATCAAAATAATGAACGAGATTGAAAACCTAGGAAATCAGTATTAATCGAGGAAAGTATCCCACAAATTAAGGAAGCGATTTTGATATCAGTACCAAACCATAAGGAAAATATGTAGAATCACAATATAAGGCAAGTATCACAGTCTCAAAGAGGGCTTGCAAGAATCAGTATAAAACCACCATGTAAATAATCAGAGAATCCTAAGCGAAGAACACAGAATGGCAGGGGAATGGAACGCTAGCAACAAAATTAAAGCAAAGAGCACGGAACTCAGAGAAGAACTCAGAAGAACACACAATCGAACAAATAACACAAACACAAACATCTAAAGCTAAGGTTTCATCAGACTTAAGCAAAAAATGTTTAGAAATAGTACTGAAAATCACGAATTAGTACTCAGAATCAGAAAATAAAGTGATTTTAAAAAGGGGTTCAGAAACCCTAGTTTCAAAAAGGGAACAAAATATTTAAAACTTGAGCAATCGTAAAGATCGAGTAGAGAGTAGTGCAAAACATAAAGGCATGAGTTAAAAAAATCGTTAAAAAATACAGAGATTCAAGAGGTTTGGGTCGAGATTAGGGTTTCTTAAGAACCAGTGAGAAGTAAGAGAAACCTGGCTGTGAAACTCAGTAATAATGGTGTTCATAGCACCATCGGACCAAAATCCATCGGAGAAAGGCCGAAAACAGACCCAGGCAAAGCTTTAGTGACCATCTCGTGTGGTGGAGGCTTCTGGGGTCTCAAGGATAGAGGGAATCGGCGAGATAAGGTTTCACGGCGGCTGGTGATTGAAAGAGGTGAGGCTGGAGGTGGCCGGAGAGAGGGTGAAGGCCATCGGAGAAGAAGAACCAGAAGGTTCTAGAGAGAAGGAGGAGGGGAAGAGACGAAGTAGAGAGAGAGACCGGTCTCGAAGACTGAGGGGTCAAAGGGGGGAGGGTAGTTAGAATTTAATTAAGGAAAAAAGATCTGGGTCGTTGATCTTATTTGATCAACGGCTCAGATTAATTCGGAGCTGGGCTGGGTTGGATTAGAGATTGGGCTGGGGCGAATTTAATTGGGTATTGGGTCAATTGGGTTAATTTAAAATCTGATGGGGTGGGTTAAAATTGGGGCTAAAATTGCAATAATAATAGGCTAGGTATTAAATAGCCAAATTCTCCCTTTTTTTTTTATATAAAATAGTAGAATGATTTTAAAAACAAATTAAAAGCACTGAACTAATTAATAATGTATAAGTATTCATCTATAAATACTGGAAATGATTTTTATAATTGCAAAATGCTGTTAATCGTAATATAGGCTGTAATTGCAATTTATGCAATTTAACTTAGAAAATACCAAACAGATTTGTAAAAATATGCAAAAATCACCTTAACAATAGTGTAAATATGAGAATGGAAATAAATTATTCACCAAAAATGATAATCTGGGAATAATTATTGGATTTTGTACTGCTAAAATAGATAATAAATTGATTTTAAAAATCTTAAAAAGTTAGAAAAACAATACCAAAACTCTTGGGCATGCTTATATGTGCATACTCATGCTATTTTGAGAATATTTGAGTATTAAAAATACATAGGAAAAAATTGGGTATCAACAGGTTGCCTTTTACACTTGACCATCTGATTAGGCTATATAGCCTTCGCCTCTATCGAGGCGGTAGTATAAAGCTCCAATGTCGATCTTCAAAGTCACTACTTTCTAGCATCGATGAGGAGAAAGACCGAGGGTGGATGAGCCGGTTTGCCCGAATCAGGACTTCCAATTTTATTCTTGCCGAGAGGATGCCATTCCCCGAGGAATGGAACATGAAACGCAAGTACAAATTTATTGATGATGATTAATATTCTGCTTTCCCCATTCTTCCTCGATCTAACTCCCTTTTGATGATGCAGCTGCCCCCTGGTTCCCTGTTGCAATTCCGGACCTCGAAGGTTGGTTCCGACAATTGGCCTCCACCTCTTCATACGCGGAACGCAGTTGGCGTGATTTGGCCAAGGTTCGGTGGGAAGAAAAAAACCATGGTGAGTTCCCTTGTTCATATATTGGTGTTTCTCAGTGAAATACTAACTTTACTCTTACACAGGCCTCGGAGACGCCGCTGCTATGCGGTCGTCCCCGCCCGGTGAAGAAGAAATCCCAAAGTCAACCAAGGAGAAGAAAAGGAAAAGGGCTTCGCCTGCGAGTTCCCCGAAGCCCAAGAAAAGTAAGGCTCAAAAGCCTAGGGTCGATCCCGCGGCCCTATCTATAGAAGCGGTCCAACATCTTCAGGATGACGAGGAGGAGGGAGAAGATGACGACTGCCTGTTATTAGTCAGGAGGAAGCACTGAGGCTTCGAAATCCGCCGAACCGGTGATGGCCGACGCAGTTCATTCTCAAACTGAGGAAATCTCGAAGGGGAGTTCGAGCAAAGTCCCCTAGCCATCGGGTGGCAAAAGAGCACCTCATCTTAGAGGTCATTTGGCGGGTGAACCCGAGGGGCCTAGTTCCGAGGTCCTCCAAAGAGAAGATAATGTCCCAAGTGACTCACTTGGGATAATTAATGTAGATGAATCGCCGTCGGGCCCTGTGTTCTCCGATGGGCAATTTCGAGATGCCCAGTGTGACGACCCGGCCAGTCGTCTCACGAGTTACCGCTTTGTTACCCCCATTTCTGCTTCTATTTGCTTTGTCCATCTGTGTGTTGAGGTATCGGGTTAGTCGAATTGAATCCGGAATGATTTTGATAAGGTTTGAGACACTTAGTCTCTTTTAAGAAGGCTTAAGTTGGTAAAGTCAACCGGATGTTGACTTATGTGTTAGAGGGTGATTCAAGAGGGATTCAAGGAGAATCTACTGGAGGTAAGAATTTTGAACTTAAAACTCGTTTCTATAGTGAAATCTACCTAGAAAATCATGGAACTTAAGCTATAAATGGAAGAACTAGGGCTTGGGATTTTGAACTTTTGAATTGGGATTTGAGGGACCATTTGAGTTTGGATTTAGGAACTTTTGGTATGTATGAACTCGTGAGGGGATAAGGAACCCGTTGATGTAAAAGTTTCTGAGTTTCGAGAAGTGGGCCCGGGGCTCGGGTTTTGGTAATTTCGGTATTTGTGTCCGTTATTGATTGTTTTCGCTTGGGCTTTGTTCCCTTAGCATATTGTAATGTATTCGTTCTGATTTTGGATAGATTCAACGCGCTTGGAGGCCGATTTGAGGGGCAAAGGCGTCGCGAGCTAGAGATTTCGTTGGTTCGAGGTGAGTAATGATTGTAAATGATATTATGAGGGTTTGAAACCCCGGATTGCACATCGTAGTGCTATGTTGAGGTGACTTGCATGCCGGATAGCGAGCGTGGGGTAGAGCACCGTTGGGGATTGTGACTTGGTCCGTCCCGATTGATGAATTTACCGCGTATTTGACTGAAAATTACTTGTTATCATTATGATTTGGGCTGATTGCCATATTTGGGCTTCGTGCCAACTATTTGAACCCTTCGGAGATTACTATCACTGTTTCCTCATTGTTTTGACTTATTACTTGAACTCAGTCATGCTCTTTTCCATTGTTTTACAACTCAGCCACTTTTACTCAATTTTGAGACCTAAATGATATTTTTAAATGATATTTTGGGCTGAGAACTACTGTTTTACTAATGCCCGAGGGGCTTGTAATGATTTACTGACTGAGTGTGGCCGAGGGCCAAATGTGAGGATATACTGAGTGATATGAGGCCGAGGGCCTGAGATACATTTATACGCCACGAGGTAGCTTGAGTGACGTGAGGTCGAGCGTCGAGAGATGATGCCACGAGGTGGCTTGATATAGCGCTTGGGCCGTAAGGGGCCCCTCCAGAGTCTGCACACCCACAGTGAGCGCGGGTACCCATTGTGATCTGAGAGTGAGCCCGAGGGGCTGATATTGTTCTGAGAGTGAGCCCGAGGGGCTGATACTATTCTGAGAGTGAGCCCGAAGGGCTGGTTCTGTTCTGAGATATTGCCCGAGGGGGGAACCTTTATGTGTTCATCTTTCATATTTACTTGTCATTTTACTTGTTACAGTGTGGCATTTGTGCCCGAGGGGCGGATTTTCTATGCTTATCGACACTAACTGTTTTGCGTTCATTTGCGTAATTACTGAAAAAGTCATTTTCAAAAGAGGTTTAAATTGAGCTAAGATGTTTCTAAAGATTTCACAGCTTCATTGTTTTCCTCAAAGGGTTTTACACTGCTTCTATACAGCATGTTGGTTTGCTTTACGTGATTTCTTACTGCTCAATTGTTATTTACCTTTATTACTCACTGAGTTGGAGTACTCACTTTACTCCCTGCACCGTGTGTACAGATGCAGGTATTTTTGCACCCGATAGTGGCTTTTGACTGAGTGGAGGCAGAGTTATCGGAGTTAGCAAGGTGACTGCCAACGTTCGCAACACCGCTTTTCTCCCTTTGTTTATCAGTCCTTTTTCGTATATTTCAGACCTTGTAGTTGTATTTATACTCTAATAGATGCTCGTGACTTGTGACACCCCGATTTGGGCTGTGTCGGGTTGTACTTCCGCTAATTATTATCATTAAATCATATTTAAACTGCTTATGAACTGTTTAATTGTTTTATAAGGATGAATCGAGTTTAGTTGGCTGGCCTTATTCCCACGAGAGGCGCCATTACGGCCGGGTATGGGTTTGGGTCGTGACAAGTTGGTATTAGAGCCTAGGTTACATAGGTCTCACGAGTCATGAGCATGTTTAGTAGAGTCTCGCGGATCAGTACGGAGACGTCTGTATTTATCCTCGAGAGGCTGCAGAACCTTTAGGAAAACTTCGCATTCTTGAATTCTTATCGTGCGTCCTTGATTCAGCTTGAAATGTAACTCTTGAAATTCCTTCCACGCGTTCGCATGCGCGCACGAGCGCTCAATATCAGATGTGCCTCGATGGCTTGTGATTCCTTGATCGAGGGGCGAGATGTGATCTCCGTGAGTTTGATGTTGGGCCTGTCTGGAGGACTTGAGGCCTGATCTTTGCCTATGGCTTGAGCACCAAGGTGCTAATTGTGTGAATAAGTGTTTTTGAACTTATATGTTCGGCAGTGTCCCTGTTAGTGGAAGTGACGGCTGTGGCTAGGTGATGAGTATGTTAGTACTGCGAGGTGTATCCATATGATTTGGAAGCGACAAGGGAGGTCTGCTGGATGATAGAAGAACTATTAGGTGCTTGAATTCCATCATGGTACGAGGTATAGCCCCAAATTATGGGCGTGTGAAGGATCTTTTCATGTTTCCCAGTTGAGAGTGAAGTAAATTTCATGTTGCGGTATGAGTTCAGACTCAGGAGGACTAAGTGACTGCGTACAGTTTATGACGATGGAAGGTATACAGAAATATTAATTGAAGGCAAGGCAGGTGGGTTATCTCCTGCGAAGTGTTCTGAGGTTGTGCGATCCTTATGTGTCTGTTAGAAGATCTCATGTGTAAGTGAAATGTAAGTGTTGAAATTTGAATTTTGGGCCGCTTAAGAGAGTGGGCTTAACCGTTGCGAGAATGAGTGCGAGATTTGTCGAAGATTTAAGGTACCAGATGATCTGTGTTTTCACAACCTTACAAAGGGATTTGAGTTTAACCTCACTATTGTATTGTGGCATCAATAGAGTATAAGTGTTATGAGTTATTGAGTGTATTTTGATCTATGGCTTCGAGCCAGGTGGGGGAGTCGGCTGTGAGTAGTTGAATGCACGGTTAGGTGCTATGCTGGTTCCAGTTTGAGGCGTGCGGGTGAATCAGTTATGGCTTGCGGGAATAGAGACCAAGGATGGCTCGAGTAAAGGAATTTTTTTTTTTTTGACAAAGGTTCTATTATGCTTCATAGGGTAAGAGAATCACGGGATGTCTTAAGTCGTTATTGGTTAGGAATGCTCGGTGCATAGATGAGGAAGTTGCTTAGTGGTATTGGGATGAGGATTTCATTCCGCGGTGTCGGAGTGCCAATGAGGCACGGGTGGTTCTGTTCGTTGGGTCAGGTAAATTGCGATTTGAATAAAAGTGAACGACTCTCGAAAATAGTTCTAATGTGTTCAAGATTCTACCGGGAACAATCGGGTATTTTAAAGTTGTATATGTGGTTAGGAACTGAGTTTTCATTGGAAGAGGTCAAGACTTGTGGTATTTCTATGTTAATTATGGGATTCTATGTAACAGTATCAGGAAAGTAAAGGTAACGAATTTAGATTCGCAGGAAGTTCTTCAGAGTAAAGTATTCTGGAATGGGGTGTTTCTGGAAATATTTGAGAGAGAGTATTCAGCGGCTTATGGGTCTTAGACAGTGTGGTTTTATGCTTGGGTCTCGTGTGGTAAGCCTGGGTTGAGGCATTTTGGGTGCTACAGCAAGAGGGAATATCGAGTTGAAGATGGATTGGAAGGAAACTGAGATAGATGGAGTAGCTTGATAGTAGACCGGACCAGTATGGTAAGGATATGATTAATTCCTTATGTGTGTTCGAGGTAATGAGTTCTAACAAGTATTTTGCGGCAATGCTCTTAGGTTTTGACGGCTTGCTTAGCTTGGTCGAGTTAGAAGGATTCAGTCCTGGCAGGTCTGATTTGTGCAAGGGGAACTCGGAGAGTTCTTGATGGTTTTTTCCGCGGTTTAGAGATGTATATTTTCTATGGGCATGCGAAGCATGGGATGTATAGTGATTTTCTTCTAGGTGGGACCAATGGAAAGTTCTTGACTAGTTGAGTACGTAGATGTTTGTGGCTCGGAAGGGAGATGAAGTTCTCATGTTATCCTAGGATGGTATAGTATATGCGATATGTTGTGGAGGATTGAGATTTTCGTGTGTAAGGTTACGATTCAGTTCTGAATGGAAAGTCATAAAATTCTTAGGCAGCACGGCAGTTTTAGGTGATTAGAGAAAAGAGCTTCAGATGACTAGGGTGAATGATCTTCAGAATATTAAGGAAACGACATTGCTAATCATAGTGATTTGACGAGGGTATATGTTTCAGAAAAGTCAATGTGATTAAGTTGATAGTACTTCGGTAGTACTGCGGCGCTTTCTTGTTAGATCGACTGCTGATATTCAAGTTTGCTTGATGGCACAGGGGAATTCTAGAATATCTTTCGTGGAATGATTGGGTACTTGAGGTGTGATATGTATTCAGACGGCGAAATTTGGGATCAGGTATGGTGATTTGTGTGTTATATGGAGTTAGAGACTGGGAGTTCATATGTTCAGGCTATATTACTGTTGTGAGTCACGTGTATCGACTGCCTAGTGACTATCGGGGTCTGGAGACCCGAGCGAATCTTTTTTGCTTGGTATGTTGGATTTAAGTGATATTGGGTTCAGACTGGTTGTCTTCGTGTTGTGTCATTATGCACTATTGCGCCAAGACGGCGCTGTTGGCCATGCCGGGAATGCCACGGATTGAGTAGCGAGGTGCGACAGATTATGTCCTAGTAGGGTGGTTTTATATTTCCAAGATCCAGCAGACGGTTGGGCAGGACTGTCCCTCTTATTTAGATTTTCGTGACGGATGTCTGTGCAGAGGCTTCTACCATTGATTCAATTCCGGTGGTGAGGGACTTTTCGGATGTGCTTCTCGTGGCCGGGCATGTCGCCGGGCAGAGTTGTTGATTTCGATATCGATTTGATGCTGGGCACCGTATCGTATGGCACCGGCAGAGTTATGGGAGTGGAAGGAGTAGCTTCAGGTGTCCTTGATAAGGAGTTCATTGGCAGGCCAATGTGGATGGTGTTCTAACTTGAGTCGGCTTGGTTGGCTCCGAATTGTATTGTTGAGGGATGTGTTGATTTGACTGTTATTGAGCTTATTAGTAATCCGGTGAGATCAATGAGTTACCTTTCTGTATTGCGAGGTGTCGTGATTTGTTGGTTATGGGCACATATAGTGCAGTTCATTTGGGGTCTCATAGTGGAAGTCGAGCGGGAAAAGTAATTGGGTGTTGCTCAGTGAATGGCGTATCCGTCATGTCCTATCGGGTTTGCGTGGTTTATGCTATTTGTTTTCACCGTGGGTGTAATGACTTGCTTTGGTTCCAGACATCAAATTGTGCGTGGTTGTCGATTTCGAGCACAGTGACTTGAGGTGTTTCATGTGGAGCATTGTTTGGATAGGATCGCGCATTGTAGCGAAGCTACATGGAGATATGACCTTTCGGGTTAGATTCATGTGTTCTATTTCTATGATGTGAGATGGGTTCTCAGCCTTGTGTTGTGATGGTACTGGTGAGCTTGAGGTACAGCTCTTTCATTTGAGTATGTTCGGACCGTTGCTTATTGGTGCGCGTATTATGCAAGTTATGGCTTAGACCTATATTGATGTGTCATGTCACCAGAGTGGTGTGTTGGATTAGAGGGGATCGTTGAGATCATTAATGAATACGAACGGATTCGATTTCAGCATGTTGGAAGGATAATATCGAGGTTCGGCTCGGAAAATTGCTATGGTAATTGCCAAGGAGAAGTGGCTTCATGAATGGTTGACCTGAGAAATGGTTATGGCTCACCGCGTGTTTTAGTTATCATTGGCAGTATATGAAAGTGTTGGGATGGGGCTTTAGTTGATAAGAGGTTTTTTAACCGGTATTCGGTTGTTGTGTACAACTGCTGTGAATAGAAGTTATCGTTACGAGCGTTTGAGTTATGTGGTATATCATATAATTGCACCTGAGGTTGCAGGTATGAGTTATTACAGCTGGTTCGGGCTTATTCTGAATATAGATATGAGGTTCTGATCATGTGTATGGTTTCAGAAGTAAAAATGTGGTTCTAAGGCTTATGGGCTAGATTGGGTTGTGAAATTTCAAATACAATGTGTTATCGGACCTATATGAGATAGCGTGACGTGGGATCACCCCCGGGTATATGCATGGTAAGGTTATTCAGCGATTGATTGGCTTTTGGAACAACTCTGGGCACGTTCGAGGACGAACGTTTGTTTATGTTGGGGAGGATGTGACGACCCGGCCAGTCGTCTCATGAGTTACCGCTCCGTTTCCCCCATTTCTGCTTCTATTTGCTTTGTCCATCTATGTGTTGAGGTATCGGGTTAGTCGAATTGAATCCGGAATGATTTTGATAAGGTTTGAGACAGTCTCTTTTAAGAAGGCTTAAGTTGGAAAAGTCAACTGGATGTTGACTTATGTGTTAGAGGGCTCGGATGTGAGTTCCGATGGTTCGTTTAGCTTCGGGAGGTGATTTGTGACTTAGGAGCGTGATCGGAATTGGTTTTGGAGGTCCGGTGTAGAATTAGGCTTGAATTGGCGAAGTTAGTATTTTAGCGAATTCCGGTTGATGGGTGAGATTTTGATTCGAGGGTCGGAATGAAATTCCGAGAATTTCTGTAACTTCGTCATGTCATTTGGGATGTGTGTGCAAAATTTTAGGTCATTCGGATGTGGTTTGGTTGGGTTTTTGATCAAAAGCGTGTTTCGGAAGTTTTTGGAAAGCTTAGGCTTGAATTCGATGTGAGTTGATGGATTTGGTGTTGTTTGAGGTGTTTTGATGATTGGAACAAGTTTGAATAAGGTTTTAGGGTGTGTTGGTGCTTTTGGTTGAGGTCCCGGAGGCCTCGGGTGAGTTTCGGGTGGTCAATCGGACCAATTTCTATGTTGAGAATGTTGCAGAATTTGAGCAGCAGTTGCAGATGATTTTTGGCCTTCGCGATCGCGTAGGTCGAGTCGTGATCGCGTAGAGGAATTTTGGGTTGGCCTGAGTTTGGCCTTCGCGTTCGCGTTTGAGGACTTGTGTTCGCGGAGGGCCTTGATCTCGTGCTTCGCATTCGCATGGCAATGTTCGCGTTCGCATATGAGGATCTGAGGTCCAGTGGATTTGCTCTTCGCCTTCGCGGCTAAGGGCTCGCGTTCGCATAGTTTTGAATGTGGAAGCATCGCGTTCGCAGGGCTGTGATCGCGTTCGCATAGTGTATTTTTGGAACATGGAATTTTGCTCTTCGCGATCGCGAGGCTTGGGCCGCGATCGCGATGAAGGAATTGCAGAGCTGGGCAGAAAGTTACAAGTTATTTCATTCGCGATTTTGAGTCATTTTTCCTCCATAGTCAATCATTTTGAGAGCTTTTTGAGGGAGATTCAAGAGAGATTCAAGGAGAATCGATTGGAGGTAAGATTTTTGAACTTAAAACTCGTTTCTATTGTGAAATCTACCTAGAAAATCATGGAACTTAAGCTAAAAATGGAAGAACTAGGGTTAGGATTTTGAACTTTTGAATTGGGACTTGAGGGACCATTTGAGGTCGGATTTAGGAACTTTTGGTATGTATGAACTCGTGAGGGGATAAGGAACCCGTTGATGTAAAAATTTCTGAGTTTCAAGAAGTGGGCCCGGGGCTCGGGTTTTGGTAATTTTGGGATTTGTGCCCGTTATTGATTGTTTTCGCTTGGGCTTTGTTCCCTTAGAATATTGTGATGTATTCGTTCTGATTTGGATAGATTCGACGCGTGTGGAGGCTGATTTGAGGGGCAAAGGCTTCGCGAGCTAGATATTTCGCCGGTTCGAGGTGAGTAATGATTGTAAATGATATTCTGAGGGTTTGAAACCCCGGATTGCACATCGTATGTTGAGGTGACTTGCACGCCGGATAGCGAGCGTGGGGTAGAGCACCATTGGGGATTATGACTTGGTCCGTCCCGATTGATGAATTTACCGCGTATTTGACTGAAACTTACTTGTTATCATCATGATTTGGGCTGATTGCCATATTTGGGCTTCGTGCTAACTATTTGAACCCTTCGGGGATTACTATCACTGTTTCCTCATTGTTTTGACTTATTACTTGAACTCAGTCATGCTGTTTTCCACTGTTTTACAACTCAGCCACTTTTACTCAGTTTTGAGACCTAAATGATATTTTTAAATGATGTTTTGGGCTGAGAACTACTGTTTTACTAATGCCCGATGGGCTTGTGATGATTTACTGACTGAGTGTGGCCGAGGTCCAAATATGAGGATATACTGAGTGATATGAGGCCGAGGGCCTGAGATACATTTATACGCCACGAGGTAGCTTGAGTGATGTGAGGCCGAGAGCTGAGAGTTGATGCCACGAGGTGGCTTGATATAGCGCTTGGGCCGTAAGGGGCCCCTCCGGAGTCTGCACACCCACAGTGAGCGCGGGTACCCATTGTGATCTGAGAGTGAGCCCGAGGGGCTGATATTGTTCTGAGAGTGAGCCCGAGGGGCTAATACTATTCTGAGAGTGAGCCCGAAGGTCTGGTTCTGCTCTGAGATATTGCCCGAGGGGCGAACCTTTATGTGTTCATCTTTCATATTTACTTGTCATTTTACTTGTTACACTGTGGCATTTATGCCCAAGGGGCGGATTTTCTATGCTTATCGGCACTAACTGTTTTGCATTCATTTGCGTAATTACTGAAAAAGTCATTTTCAAAAGAGGTTTAAATTGAGCTAAGATGTTTCTAAAGATTTCACAGCTTCATTGTTTTCCTCAAAGGGTTTTACACTGCTTCTATACAGCATGTTGGTTTGCTTTACGTGATTTCTTACTGCTCAATTGTTATTTACCTTTATTACTCACTGAGTTGGAGTACTCACTTTACTCCCTGCACCGTGTGTACAGATGCAGGTATTTTTGCACCCGATAGTGGCTTTTGACTGAGTGGAGGCAGAGTTATCGGAGTTAGCAAGGTGACTGCCATCGTTCGCAACACCGCTTTTCTCCCTTTGTTTATCAGTCCTTTTTCGTATATTTCAGACCTTGTAGTTGTATTTATACTCTAATAGATGCTCGTGACTTGTGACACCCCGGTTTGGGCTGTGTCGGGTTGTACTTCCGCTAATTATTATCACTAAATCATATTTAAACTGCTTATGAACTGTTTAATTGTTTTAAAAGGATGAATCGAGTTTAGTTGGCTGGCCTTGTTCCCACGAGAGGCGCCATCACGGCCGGGTCTGGGTTTGGGTCGTGACAAGTTGGTATTAGAGCCTAGGTTACATAGGTCTCACGAGGCATGAGCATGTTTAGTAGAGTCTCGCGGGTTGGTACGGAGACGTCTGTATTTATCCTCGAGAGGCTGCAGAACCTTCAGGAAAACTTTGCATTCTTGAATTCTTATCGTGCGTCCTTGATTCAGCTTGAAAAGTAACTCTTGAAATTCCTTCCACGCGTTCGTATGCGCGCATGAGCGCTCAATATCAGATGTGCCTCGATGTCTTGTGATTCCTTGATCGAGGGGCGAGATGTGATCTCCGTGAGTTTGATGTTGGGCCTGTCTGGAGGACTTGAGGCCAAATCTTTGCCTATGAATCGGGTTTAGTTGGCTGGCCTTGTCCCCACGAGAGGCGCCATCACGACCGGGTTTGGGTTTGGGTCGTGACACCGAGGCCACGAAAACTCCTGACGTGGGAACGACCCATGAAGGGAGTGATATTTTTCGGGAGTGCCTTGCAGGAGTCGAAGATGGTCCCGACCCTGATGCTTTGTTTATCTTTGATGAAGCTCAGAGGCTTCTCAAACAAGTTAGTTTTTGACTTCATAATTACGCTCGAGTTTTATTCCCGTTTTTCTAAGTCTGACTCCTCTTCTTTTTGTGAAGGCCGTGGCGCTTCATCGACAAGCATTTTCCAAATCTCAAGCCGAGCTTGCCCGATGTGAAGCCAAACTCAAGAACCTGGTGGAAAAGAGGGACAACCTTAAACGCCTCTATGTACAGAAAGAGGAGAAGGTTAGGGATTTCCGAGTTGAATTGGCAAAGGCTCGTCAAGAACAGACTGAGCTCATCGAAAAGGTAATGTAGCCTTTGGGGGTCTGTTACATATTCATTTAATTTAGCTATTAACACTTCAACTTTGCAGTCCCAGCAGAAGGGCGGGCTGGTGGAGCAGCTTCGAGAAGAGCTTAAGGTGAAAGAGGCCGAGACCCTGGGGTGGAAGCAACATATGGATCGTCTCACCTCGGAGAAAGATACACTTCGAGACTAGCTGACATTGATCGAATGCCAGCTTCAAAATGTAAAAGGGGGAAAGCTTGGCCCAGAGCCAAAAAGATCGAGGAGCTCGAAGCTAAATCAGTCGTTGAGCTTGCGAAGGCCAAATCTATGGTAGAGGCACTTGTGGTCTCTTGTCGAGCTGATGCCGAGGCTGCTAACATTCGAGCACAGGAAATCTCCACCGCTGCTGAAGTTAAATTGTCATGTGCTCTCGATCATGCCAAGCGACAATGCTAGAGAGAAACTTTTAAGGAGGTGCACGCTCGTGGCTTTGACCTGTCAGCTGATATTGAAAAGGCAAAAACTTTGGAGGACGAGGCTGCCGCTTTACTCTCCAATGGTGAAGATTCCGCTAGTGGCTTCGAGAGCGAAGAAGCAAGGATAAAGTCCCCGAGGAGGAGGTTCCCGAAGATGCAACTCTCAAAGATGTGGCCCCTGAGGATGTAGCTCCCGAGGATGTGGCTCCCAAAGTAGATTAGGTTCTTTTGTTTTTTGTTTTTGTGCAAGTCCCCTTGTAGGCACTGTAAATACCTTTTATGAATATAAGGAATTCTTTTTCTTTCCATCTTCGATTTGTTTTTAATTCTGCTTCGTCTTCGTTTTGTGAAATTTTTTGATGTTATAACTTCTATGATTGAGCGAGCACTGGCTCGGCCTCAGAGTAGAACAAACCCTTAGGTTTTTAACAATAAATGGGTGATCTTCGAACTTATAATGGAATACCTCTTAAGGCTTTTTGACGAATCCGCGAGCTGTGCTTAAGTCGATTTGACGAGAACTCGGGATGATGGGGCCCTTAGGTCCGAGTTGAATGAGAACAAGGTCTCGAACTGTAAGTGTATCGACCTTTTAGGCTTACAAAACCGGTACTTAGGCTCTTTTACATTGGCCCTTAGGCTCTTTTAGGTCGGCCCTTAGGCTCTCCTAAAATGGCTATAATTTTTCCCTCTTTTCGGCTAAAAGACTTAATGAAAATTTTTTTATGCCTTGGCATGTGTCTTTTGTACTCGTTGGGTTTTTTGAGGGTTCAATCGATCAGAACCAAATTTTTCTTAACCCGTTTGTGTTAAGTTAATTTAATACCTCTTGAGGATTTTTCGAAGGCTGATATTATCGAAGCCTTTAAATTATTAGAGGAATGATTTTTTCGAAGCCCCATTTTACTTGCTTTGCCGAGGGTAGCCTTATTTAACCGTTTTTTCAAAGTATTTTAAATCCTTTATCTTATGGCGGAAGTCGGACGTCTCCGAGCCGCGTTATTTCGGCCGTAGCCTTTTTATATGACCGTAGTCTTTAATATGGCCGTAGCCTTCAGGTGTGTCTCTTGGACTTATTTCCCGATAACCTTTCAAACTTGTCCGAAAGGTTAGTCCCCGAGTATGATGGCCTTGGAATTTGCATCGGGGGATGCCTCTTTGAGGTCTTATAAATTTGAGTTTAGATATTCGAATGTGTTGACTGTCGATGACAGTCCCCGAGTATTCGAGGTGTATTCGCATTTTAGCCCTTGAGCCGTTTCTCGCAGAATCACAAGTATGATGTTCGTATAGTAGAAAATTTCTTTGAGACACAAAGTGTTTTGATATAGAGAGAATGCTTCTTTGAATAATTGATACAGGCATACATGTTTTGCCATCGGGGCTCGACTATTCTGTATGGACACGGTTCATCTGACCGTTTGGCCCATTACAAAGTTTTCCTATCGAAGCCCTCTTTGGCGTGAAGTATTTTCCTCAAAAATATATCTCCGAGGGTGATGACCCCCAGTATTCGAGGTTGATTGAAAAGAAGCCTTGGATACTGTTGAATTCTCCCAACGTAGCACATAGTTGTTGCCTCGTTAAAAAACCCACCGGAAAAACCCATTTGGGATAAAACAAGATCTAAGGGAAAAAGAGTACAACGCGTGCTTTAAAACCTAAGGCCTTCGTGTATAAGGGTGCCCTCGTTGTCTTCGATCAAGCATCTGCAATGAGTTAGTCTTAAATATAAATGGAAAAAGGAGAAGGTGTTACCTTAGCAATAGTACCGTTTGAGTAGTGATACGTTCCAGTTGTTTGGCAATTGTTCACCTCCCATCGTGCCAAGTTTGTAAGATCCTTTACCGATAACTCCGATGACTTGGTACGGTCCTTCCCAATTTGGGCCTAGTTTCCCTTCATTCGGGTCTTGAGTATTGAGGGTGACTTCTGTAAAACTAAGTCCCCGATTTTGAAGTGTCGAAGGTTAGTCCTTCTATTATAATATCTCTCGATTCTTTGTTTCTGCGCCGCCATCCGAACAAGTGCAACTTCTCGTTTTTCATCTAGTAGCTCGAGGCTGGTATTCATAGCCTCGTGATTTGACTCCTCTGATGCATGTCGAAATCTGGCGCTGCGTTCCCCGACCTCGACCGGAATCAAGGCCTCTAAGCCGTATACTAACGAGAACGGGGTGGCCCCCGTGCTGGACTTCGATGTCGTTCGATATGCCCAAAGAACCTCGGGTAGAATTTCTCTCTATTTTCCTTTTGCATCGTCCAACCTCTTCTTTAGCTTATAAATGATAGTTTTGTTTGTTCACTCGGCCTGTCCGTTCCCGCTCGGGTGGTACAGTGTTGATAAGATCCTCTTTATTATATGTGCTTCGAGGAACTCCGTTACCTTGTTGCCGACGAATTGCTTCCCGTTGTCACATACGATTTTGGCAGGTATCCCGAATCAACACACGATGTGATCCCAGATGAAGTCAATAACTTCCTTTTCTCTGACCTTCTCGAAGATCTGTGCTTCCACCCATTTAGAAAAGTAATCAGTCATAAATAAAATGAATTTAGCTTTACCTGGGAGCCGTTGGTAGAGGGCCGACGATGTCCATTCCCCATTTCATGAAAGGCCATGGGGACAGGACTGAGTGAAGTTGCTCTCCGGGCTGGTGAATCATCGGTGAAAACCTTTGACATTTATCACACTTCTTAACAAACTCCTTAGTGTCTTTTTCCATGCTATCCCAGTAATACCCTACTCTAATAATTTTGCGAGTCAAAGACTTGGCGCCGGAGTGATTCCCACAAGTACCTTCGTGGATTTCTCGTAGAACATAATCGGTGTCCCCCGGCCCTAACGTCAATGGTCCATCGAACGTCCTCATGTACAATGTTCCATCTTCATCTAATGTGAACCTAGCAGCCTTGGTTCATAGAGCTCTTGACTCTTTATGATCCGATGGGAGTTTTTCCATTTTTCAAATATCCGATGTACTTATTCCTCCAATCCCAAGTCAAACTTGTAGAATTTATCTCGACATGACCCTCTTCAACCACAACCCTCGATAATTGGACGACAGTCCCCGGGATAATATCATGTGCATCAGCCTCACTGTTTTGTTCTTGAGGCACATGATCTAGAGTCCACTCCTTGAAGCGGTTCAAAGTTACCTGCAGCTTGTCCAAATATCTTTGCATCCTATCCCTCAAACTTCGAAGCTTTTGTTTTTACTTGGTTCACGACCAACAGGGAATCGCACTTGGCTTCAATGACTTCTGCCCCCAGGCTTTTAGCTAGCTCGAGACCTGCAATCATGGACTCATACTCGGCCTCATTATTAGTCAACCTAGAAGTTTGGATAGATTTTCTAACAGTACTACCTGCCGGTGGCTTCAAAACAATGCCAAGTCTGGACCCTTTCGCATTCGAGGCACCGTCTGTGAAAAAGGTCCATACCCCCGATAATGTACCCGATATTAGTAGAAGTTCTTTCTCCACTTCGGGTATGAGGTCGGAGTGAAATCGGCCACGAAGTCAGCTAGGATTTGAGACTTGATGGCCGTTCGGGGTTGATACTCGATATCGTACCCGCCAAGTTCGACGGCCCATTTGGCCAACCGGCACGATAGCTCGGGCTTGTGCAAATTTCGAAGTGGATAAGTGGTTAACACACATATGGGGTGACATTGAAAATATGGATTTTACTTTCTATATGCGCTTATTAATGCAAGTGCCAATTTTTCTAAGTGTGGATATCTAGTTTCAGCATCTCCTAGAGTTCGACTTACGTAATAGATAGGGAACAGCGTACCTTGCTCTTCCCGAACTAGTATCCCACTTACCGCTATCTCAGACATAACCAAATACAAGCAAAGCTTTTCATCTACCTTCGGAGAGTGAAGTAGAGGTGGCTCGACAAGTATCGCTTCAATTCCTCCAGTGCTTGTTGGCATTCCGGGGTCCATGCAAAATCATTTTTCTTTTTGAGAAAGGAAAAGAACTTGTGGTTTCAATCTGATGACCTCGAAATGAATCAACCCAAGGCGGCTATTCGTCCTGTTAACCTTTGCACGACTTTCACACTATCCACGATTGTGATATCTTCGATGGCCTTGATCTTATCGGGGTTGATCTCGACTCCCCGATTAGATACCACGAAGTCGAGGAACTTGCCCGAGCCGACTCCGCAGGCATATTTTTCTGGGTTAAGCTTCATGTTGTACTTCCTCAAGATTTTGAATGTTTCCTGCAAATGAGTTAAATGTTCCTCTGCGCGCAGGGGCTTAACCAACATATCATCAATGTAAACTTCCATTGATTACCTATCTGTTCCTCGAACATTCTGTTAACTAAGCGTTGGTATGTAGCTCCAGCATGTTTTAGCCCGAAGGGCATTACATAGTAGCAGTATGTTCCAAACTTAGTGATAAACGAGGTCTTTTCCTAGCCCTCCGGGTTCATCTGAATTTGATTATACTTGGAGTAGGCATCGAGAAAGGTAAGGATCTCGTGGCCGGCCGTGGCGTCGATCATGCGATCGATGTTAGGCAGCGGAAAAGAGTCTTTAGGGCATGCCTTGTTTAAATCCTTATAATCTATGCACATTCTAAGTTTGTTCCCCTTTTTAGGGACCACAACTACGTTGGCTAACCATTCGAGATATTTTACCTCCCGAATAGACCCTATTTTATGAAGTTAGTTACATCATCCTTTATGAATGGATGCTTCACCTCGAACTGGGGCCTCCTTTTTTGCTTTACCGGTTTGAACCTGGGGTCGAGGCTTAGCCGGTGTGTCGTTATTTCTGGTGGGGTCCCTGTCATATCTAAATGTGACCAAGCAAAACAATCCATATTATCGATAAAAAATTGAATGAGTTTTTTCCTGAGTCCGGGGGTTAACCCCGTTCCCAGGTATACCTTTTTTTCGGGCATATATTCAATCAGTATGACCTGTTCCAACTCATCGACCATTGACTTGGTTGCATCTGACTCTTCAGGAACAACGAAAGTTCGAGGAGTAAGGAAATCCTCCTCTTCTTCTTCGATTATCTGTTTCTTCGGTTCGGTCGAAGCTGGGGACGGTGATTGCTATTTGGCCGTCTGCTTATCTTTGGTGCTTGATTTTCCCGAGGTCGAAGATTCTGGCATCGGTGTCACCTCATCGACTGCAAGCATTTCCTTTGCAGCGTGTTGTTCTCTGTAAACTGTTTTCACACCATCCACTGTTGGGAATTTCATCATCTGATGGAGTGTCGAAGGTACTGCCCTCATGTTGTGGATCCATGGCCTTCTTAGTAGAGTGTTATATCTCATATCGCCTTCAATGACATGGAACTTTGTATCTTGGATGGTCCCGGCCACGTTCATTGGTAAGATTATCTCCCCTTTTGTTGTTTCACTTGCCATGTTAAAGCCGTTTAAGGCTCGAGATGCAGGTACAATTTGGTCCTGTAGGCCGAGCTGCTCTATGACCCTCGATCTGATTATCTTTGCTGAGCTACCTCGATCCACTAGAACACGTATAACTTGAATTTTATTTAACAAAATAGAAATTACCAGGGCGTCATTGTGCGGCTGAGAAATGCCGTCTGCTTCCTCGTCATTGAATGATAAGATGCCCTCGGGCACATAGCTCCGAGTTCGTTTTCTCTAGTAATTGACACCTTGGTACGTTTGAATATAGGCCCCTGCACAACATCGACACCACCAACGATTATATGAATTACATGTTGCGGTTCTTCCTGCTCATTCTTTTTGTTGGCGTCTCTTTCCTTGAAGTGGTTCTTAGCTCGACCACTGAGAAATTCTCGAAGATGACCCTCGTTGAACAATCGAGCTACCTCCTCCCTCAGCTGCTTGCAGTCTTCGGTCCTATGGCCATGTGTTCCATGATATTTACACATCAAGTTTGGATTTCTTTGAGAAGGATCGGTTTATATAGGCCTGGGCCACCTTGTGTCTTTGATCCTTCCAATAGCTGATACGATTCCCGATGCATCAACACTAAAATTATACTCCGATAATCGAGGTGCTTCCGCGGGATTGGTGTGTTTATCAAACCCATTCTTACTCACAAGTCCCCGAGAGCTTTGACCTCGATCATTTCTTCGATCGTTTCGAGGAGTGTTACGCCCCGAACCATTATTTCTCCGATCGGCATATGGTTGATACCGTTCCCTGTTTGATCTTGGTTCCCTATCTGTATCCCTCGGGGACTTAACTTCCAATCTATTAGGATGAAATGAACCCGAGGGGGTTCCCAACTGGTCGTCCTTAACCCTGATCTTCGATTGGTAACGATTATGTACATCTGACCAAGTCACAGCTGGGTACTCGATCAGATTTTGCTTCAACTGTCGTGACGCGATCGAACTCCGCTCTTTCAAACCCTGTGTAAAAGCTTGCACGGCCCTATCATACGAGACTGGTGGTAATTCCATTCGTTCCAACTGAAATTGGGATACGAACTCCCTTAGTATCCCATCATTCCTTTGTCTTATCTTGAAAACATTCGATTTCCTTGTCGCAACCTTTATGGCCCCGGCGAGCGCCTTTACGAAGGCGTCTGCTAACATAACAAACGAATCAATAGAATTCGGTGGCAAGTTGTGATACCAAATCATTGCTCCTTTTGACAAAGTCTCCCTAAATTTTTTCAACAAAACCGACTCGATCTCATCATCATTTAGGTCGTTTTCTTTAATCCCACAAGTATATGAGGTAATGTGTTCATTAGGGTTACTCGCGCCGTTGTACTTAGGTATATCGGGCATACGAAACTTTTTAGGAATAGGCTTCGGAGCCGCACTCGGAGGGAATGGCTTTTGTACGAATTTCTTGGCATCCAAACCTTTCAAGACCGGGGGTGCTCCCGGTATCTGATCGACACAGGAGTTATACGTCTCCACCTTTTTGTCATTATCCTCAATCTTTTTCTCCCCCGACTCGATTCTTTTGGTGAGTTCTTCGAGCAACCTCATAATCATGGGGTCAGTCCCAAAGCCATTACCGTTTGATCTTTCAGGCACCAGCTCAGTACGGCGAGTGATTTCTGGCTCGACCACACTTGGACTTTTATGCTGACTTTGAAGCTGAGCGATGGCAACCTGTTGAGCTTGTAGCATCTCGAATATTACTTGAAGGCTAACTCCTCCATCTCCTACACCTAGTGTTCCTTGGCTACCAGATCGAACTTCCCTATGTACACTTCCTCCGGGGTCTGCGCCTAAATCCGCATTCAGAGCAACGTGAGAGCTGGCATCAACTGGTTCCACATTCGGCACATCCCCAGGGTTAATTGGTGGTACACCGGCTCCTGGAGCGATTACATTGTTGTTTTCATCGTGAAATCCAGGACCGTCATCGTCGTGTACGGGTGCGTTTTGTGAGTTTGACATGTTTTAACTTGAGAACAAAAATTCTTGACAAGAATAAGTGTGAAAATAACGTGTGTTATCAGAATCAGTACTGAAATAATCACTATTATCTTTAGCCCCATAGTGGGCGCCAAACTGTTCACCTCAAAAATACGAGTAACAATTAAACTTGTTTGTGGTTTTAGAGATATGTAATTTAGTTCAATACTAATTAATAACCAAGAAATCTGAAGTATAAATGAAAGAAGTAAGTTGAATCAAACCAGTGTTCAAGCCAATCTTGACCTCGAGCTATAATTGCCTTGAGGTTGGTCAGTAGGAATAGTAAAGTAAAGACAATAAAATTAAGAGACAATTCTGATGAAACGTGAGCAAGAAAGTGAGAGAGTATACTCTTTGCCAATGATTGATGATCATTACAAATGATTGGGGGTCCCTTTATATAATAGGGGAACCCTAAATATGGTACATTTCTATTTACAGTAAGGAATCTTATTGGGACAGCTTTCTAACCGCCTAGTACGGATTTGTACTAACTCATACAAATCTATTCCGGAATTTACGCCATGATTTTGGGGACGTGGCGGGAATCTTGCTATTTATGTTACAAACTCATAACGGCATCATCTCGGGGTTGGTCGTATTCGGCTTCGCCGCTCATTGCGTACTTCGATCTTCGAGCCTTATATTCTGTCGTCTGGCTCGAGCTTTGTCCATCGGGTCGAACTCGACCCATCCTGAACTCGGGCTTGAAGCGACTCCTCGAGCCCGTGAAATCGGGCATACCTGATTTCGACCGTATACAATCTTGGGGACGTGGCGAGAATCTTTCTCTTTCGGTTACAAACCCATAACAGTATCATCTCGGGGTTGGTCATAATCGGCTCTGGTACTCATCGTACACTTCGATCTTCGAGCCTTGTGTTCTGCCCTCGGGCTCGAACCCGACCCATACTGAATCTATTCCTCGATGCGAGCCCTCTATTCCTCGATGCGACCCTCGAGCCCACAAAATCGGAAACACATGATTTTGCCGTATACAATAAGTACTACTAGAAATAAGTCTTTAGAAAAAGCTAAGAGGCTGAAGGTCGAAAGTACGGGGACCTTTTCCGAAAGTTGGCGGAAACAGAAACAAAAGGTTTTGAATAGTCAAAAGGAGACAAAACTGCTTCAAACTAGGACAAGATTAGTCCTAGAATTTTGAGAAAAAGACATCCTGAAATGTCGCCAGAAACAGACAATTTTGGTAGAAGATACCCCTGAATTACGGCTTTAATTATTGATTTCTAAGCTTAGACTCACGCTCACAGATTGAAATTATTAACCTTTTCCTACATTTTCCACGACAAATCCTCTTGGGAGAGCACGGTTTGTCACTTTGAAGTTTGAATTAATTCATATCTATTTATAAAAATATCATATGTAAAAGAATTGGAGTCATATAGTCTATCTATTAATAAAAGGAGAGGCAAAAGTCACTATTTTTTGACAAGTGGCATCATCACAATAAGACATTTGGCACTTTAGGACATAGCTCCAATAAAATAGGAATTAAAAAATAAATTGGACAAAAAATCTCATAATATCAGTTATTTTTATTTTTTAAGAAGCAAAATCAAAAGCATCCTAAAGCTTATGTGCACGTTTAGGAGGGCTCCAATAAAATAGGAATTAAAAAATAAATTGGACAAAAAATCTCATAATATCAGTTATTTTTATTTTTTAAGAAGCAAAATCAAAAACATCCTAAAGCTTATGTGCACGTTTAGGAGGGGCACATTTTTTAGACCTATATTTGGAGAAAATCTCCAGCAAAATTCGATATTCTATTTTCGTGAACTAAAAGTTTCAGGTTATTTTATTTTTAACAAGTACTAACTGATTTTACATGTGAACGTGAATACACACGTTTATATCCCACTTGCCCTATATTTTAGATCTTATTTAAACCTACGCTATGTAAACCTACCCACGATCTGTAACTATCTGTAACTGTTCAAATCTGGATAGGTAGCATATTCCGACTAACTTGCCAATCTCAACGGCTGTTAATTTGTGTGATATGCGTCCAAGGCTCTCATGCTTTTAGGTTTGTCGATACTTTCTCTTAGAAATTAGTATTGTTTTCAAGTCTTGTGGTTGCTTCAGAAATTGTTGAAAGAATCAGATGAGATCACCAGTAAATAGAGTTGTTGTACGTGAGCTTCATCACACTGAGGGTTGGCAACTAGCCCACTAAATTTGGCTTTGCTTTTCCAAAGGACTCTACAACTTCTCACACCAAATTCTGTTTCTATGGCACTTTGACATGGAAGAACAGAGGAAACTCACAAGAAAAATAAAATATGCATACGGAACCAAAAACGGCCTAAATATTCCTCGGATAACAAAGGTATGAACTGTTAACATCACTATTTACAAATTTTTATATAAAATCATATAATATTGTACTTAAAGTTACAAACACTAAAAACTGATTGTGACATATGAAAATAGAAAAATATAATTTTATGCAGTCCTTTTATTACAATACAGTTGTACGCTGTTCTTTTCTGTGCCGTTAATTAGATTCTCCTTCTTCTAACTTGATTCGTCTTTCTCCCTAGCTTTTTATTTTGCCATAAACTATCGATCAATTCCTTAAGTTTCTTTAACTATTCAGATTGTAGCATATTATCTGTGTACATTCTAATGATGAAGAGAAAATTATGTACCTTTGTTCCAATACAGTTGTCCCATGTTCTTTTGTTTTGCTTAAATTAGTTTTTCCTTCTTTTTACCTCATTCGTTTTTTCTAATTGACCAGAAATAATTTGCCCAAAAATGTTGGTGATGTTCTTAATTTTCTTTAATTTTTGAAAGTTCTTGCATATTATATGTGTACATTCTAATGATGTTAAAAATATCTCTGTTGGAAAAAATAGTGAAATTAGATTTATTTGAGTTTACACGGTTCTAGATTGTTCATTGAAATCATGTATTTCATTATGAAGCGTAAACGTAAAAGATCTATATTATAATAGGAATAGTTCATAAATACTAATTGCATATTATTATAACTTATTAGTAGAATTTGAGGATATCAAACTTTTCGCGTTGTACAGTCTCTCCATGTAGGTAATGAGGTTATAAAGTTATATACTTATACCTGTTAAGCTTAAAAGATTGGAAAGAAAAAGACCTTTAAGTTTTTTTAAAGTTTAAAACTTTATTTTCTGTGTTATTTTTTTGTGGAGTTATCATAAGTTACGTGTGATTTGACCAAATGTGAAATGGGAAAAAACCTATGGTGCAAATAATGGTTCCTTTTGAGCTTTTCCTGTGATTTTGTTATGCTAACTCATTACTATTTTTCCAGATTTTTTTTCCTCAGCCCACCTTACTACTAAGTAGTTATGTATTTTTTGAATATAATTTAAGTTGAAATGTCATGCATTTAAGACGTCGAAATGTCATAGGCTAAAGAAAAATGTTTCAGCGCCTTTGTAATGGCTGTCATTTGGAATACTAATGGATATGGTAAGCATTATTGTTGTTCTCCTCCTATGATACAAATGTTTGGTGCAATTTTGTTAACAATTGCTATAGACTATAACAAAGGTGAAAAATTGAATTAACTTATACTTCAACCACCCTTCCGTCATGTAAAATGGCTAGGTGTATAGTTGTACGCATTGTTAGTTTTAAGGGAACTTCCAGTATATTGTATCAAATATTATGAAAGTTTTATATTTGTTTCCTAAATTCAGTACATGTTTTTGAATTATTCATAATAAATTTATTGTACTATATTTCACTTAGTTTGATGTGTTGATGCAAGCTCATTTTAAAAATAATTTACTATCGTAGATAAGTTCTCTTACATCGATTATGTTTTTGTTAATGATGTCTTGATTAGTGTCCCTTTAGTTTTCCTTCACAATTTGTATGTATGTTTCAGATAGACAGGATCTCTTATGTTCATTAATAAAATTGTCGTGATTAGTGTTCCTTTAGAAGGATAATCAAAAATATATTTGTCTTATTCATGAGTTTTCACTTTTTATAGCTTATATACGTCTGGCTAATCAAAAAATAGCATATGTACCTCTGAGTCATGTTTCATATGAGATTTGGATATTACTTCCTATGTGTACATTTAAAGCTCTTGCTTAATATTTATGTACATTTTAATGATGTTAGAAAATTATTTATCATGCTAACACACTACTGCTTTTGTCAATAAAAAAAAGAGATTCATAAGCCTCCCCCCCCCCCCCACCCCCTGCAAACATAGTAATGTATTTTTATTAAATATAACTTAAGTTGGAATT
The DNA here is from genome assembly GCF_001879085.1 of Nicotiana attenuata. Lineage (NCBI taxonomy): Eukaryota > Viridiplantae > Streptophyta > Magnoliopsida > Solanales > Solanaceae > Nicotiana > Nicotiana attenuata. The sequence goes on along the minus strand of NW_017671056.1, from coordinate 173,189 downwards.
TCATACGTTTAAGTGTCGAAATGTCGTATGATAAAGAAAAATGTGGCAGAGCCTTTGTAATGGCTGTTCTTTGAAATACTAATGAATATGATAAGCATTATTGGCATTCTCCTCATGTGATACAAGTGTCTCGTACAAATTTACTTTAACAATTGCTATAGACTATAATAAAGGTGAAAATTTGAATTAACTTATACTTCAACCATCCTTCCTCATTGACAATTTGAAGTAATTGTACAGTCATGTGAGATGGCTAGGTATTGATATTCAACAGATGGATATATAGTTGTATGTTTTTTTAGTGTTAAGTCAAAATCCCAGTATATAGTATCACATATTATGGAAGTTGTTTCTTTGGTTCCTTGATTTAGTTAATGTTTTTTGAATTATTCACAATTAACTTATTGTACAGTATTTTACTGTGCGTTTATGCAATCTCATTTTTAGAAATAACGTATTATTATAGATAAGTTCTCTTACAGCAATTATATTTTTATTAATATTGTCTTTATTGGTGTTCATTCATAAATACATTTGTGACTATGTTGCAGATAGATAGAATTTCTTACATCAATCGTGTTTTTTTCTATTATGTCATGATTAGTGTTCCTTTACGAGGATAATCCAAAATATTTTTTTTCTTTTGGATGAGTTTTCACTTTTAATTTCTTATACACGTATGCCTTATAAAATAATAGATTGTGTACCTTTGAGTCATATTTCATATGTGCTTTGGATGATATTACTTCTTATGTGTACTGTCAAAGCTCTTGCACATTATTTGTGTACATTCTAATGATGTGACAAAGTTTCTGTGTTCTGAAAGAGTTAGTGATAGAGTTATTTGAATTTATGCAATTGTTCATTAAAATCATGTTTTGCACAATGAAGTCGATGGCGTAAAAGATCTATATTAAATGCAAGAATATTAAATAATAAATTTGAAATATGTTATAGATCTTAATAAAAAGTAATGTTGAAATATATCTTGGGGATCAGTGGTCCCTAGCAAAAAAAATTTAGACAGATAATCCAATTAAATTCATCTTTTTTTTTTGGTTTAATTCTTTTTAACGCGGTCGACAAATTTAGTTTGCAATATACATCTGTTTCCAATATCTCTCTCCACTTTTTTTATTTAACTGATCCGCGCATCGCGCGGGTAAGTATACTAGTTATAGAGAAAAGAAAAAGAAAGAGAGGAAGTGGTGGATGAGGAGGGGTATTTACTATCCTAGTTGAGAGTTGCCTTAGGATAAATGATATATAGGTGTGAGTTTGTTGAGGTGTTTATAATTGTAGAACTATAATCTACCCTCTCTCTTTTTCACTTTTGTTATATAATTTTACTCAAAGATACACTTAATTAAGGGGCAATCTGTAAAATAACATGTGGAAAGTGATGCAAGGACTTCAATACATATATGCATTTCCATTTGGGAATGTTCACATAAACAAAGAAAGTTTATACGAATATGAAAAAGTAGAGTGAACAAAGTCACATAAGAGCTTAGGGACATATATGAGTTCGGCTAATTGATTTCGCCAATATTTATAAAAGGAAAAGAGACAAAACAAGAAGCAAGCAAAACGATGTGACAGTTTAAATTAAGCAAAGATTCTTCAAAAAAATTTCTATTACATTGAGGAATCAAGAAAGAGGAGGAAGGTGATAGTAAAAAATCGAATCCATACCTACTATATGTGTTTACCCTTAAAATTGAATAATAACCAAATTTATTATATGGTTTTAAGGACACGTGATTCAATCTAATACCAATTGATGAATATAAAAATTAATAATAAAAATTGACAATAAGATAAAGCAAACCAGTGTCTGAATGGAATTCAGCCCTCAAGCTTGAATACCCTCGAACTGATCTGTACAAGAACAGTTTAAAATGCAACAAACTGATAAACAGGAGAATGTAAATTAAAAAGAGAATGTTATATTGCTTTGATACGTGAGAACCACGTGTCTTACAAATAATTAGAACCCCCTTTATATAGTAGAGGAATTATACTTAAGGTACAGTTCTAAATATGGAAGGAAATCCCATGATTGGCTACACAACCAATCTTGACTTGATTCATGCCGAGATTCTCGCCACGATCCTTGGCCGATCCCGGATATTTCAGTTTTCTGTTACTCGACTTAGCTTTGGTCTCCATCTTATTCGGTCTCGATCTTGGTCGACCTCGAGCTTAATCGGTCCTAGGGTCTCGATAACTTAACCCCGCGCCATAGATAAAAATCGAGGTCCAAACTTGATCTACCACGTTCCAGCCTTGGTTAGTCGAACAAAAAGGGGCATCCCGATTTTGATCGTATACAGATAGACCCCTCATTTTTTGGAGTGTAATGACAAGAAACGAATTGAATCCGAGTTCCTTTGCTTGTTTTCTCAAAGCACCAAATATTCCAATCTCTATTCTTCCTTGCTCACAAAAATAAAATGGCCAAAACATCTAAAATCGTTCCACAAAAGAAAACTGCTCAGGTCCGGACAAAGGAGGTTGCCGAGCGCACCAACTGTCAGTCGCGGAGGGAGGCCCCTGAAAAAAAACACATGCTCGGGGCTTCGATCTTTCGACCGAGATCGATGGACCCTGGATGACCATTTGAACTAAAGTTTGAGTAGCTCTTAGGTTTAACAGTCGAGTGAGGATTTGCTCGAACTCGAAGTAAAGTTAGCCCTTAGGCTTTATAGATAGTCCCCGAGTGAGAGTTTGCTCGAACTCGGGTTAAGATATCCCTTGGGCTTTTTTGATTGAGTGAGGACTTGCTTGAACTCGAAGTGAAGTTAGCATTTAGGCTTTATAGTCGAGTGAGGATTTTCTCGAACTCGAAGTAAAGTTAGCCCTTAGGCTTTATAGATAGTCCCCGAGTGAGTGTTTGCTCGAACTCGGGTTAACATAACCCTTGGGCTTGTATGATCGAGTGAGGACTTGCTCGAACTCGAAGTGAAGTTAGCCTTTAGGCTTTATAGTTGAGTGAGGATTTGCTCGAACCTGAAGTAAAGTTAGCCCTTAGGCTTTATAGATAGTCCTAGAGTGAGAGTTTTCTCGAACTCGAGTTAAGATAGCCCTTGGGCTTTTATGACCGAGTGAGAACTTACTCGAACTCGAAGTGAAGTTAGTCCTTAGGATTTGTAGTCGAGTGAAGATTTGCTCGAACTCGAAGTAGCCCTTAGGCCTTTGTATTTGTTACAGATTTCTTACGTCTCCGATACGCATTAATTTGGCCGTATCCTCTTTAGTTCGGAACTTGCCCTTAAGGCTTATTTTCACTTCGAGCTTGCCCGAAGTGTCAGTCCCTGAGTGGGGTGGCCGTGGCCTGTAAAATCGAGGGTCGCCTTTAAGGTCTTATGGTATCAAAACTTTAGTAGTTCAATTTTGTTTATTTTTTGAACAGCAGTCCTCAAGCATGGAGTTAGTTGTTCGAACTTCCGTTATGATCGGCCCTTAAGCCTGTTTACACAATAGATAAAGAGTATGAAGTAGGAAATTTTTCTTAAGGCACGAGATATCGGCAAGGAAAAATACTTCTCTCAATAGATGATTATACATGCGTGCATGTTTGATGTTAGGGCTAGAGTAACCTATATGGGCACAATTCATTTGACCGTTTGACCCTTACAACATTTTCCTATCGAGACCCTGCTGTCACGAAGTAATTTCCTTGCAACAAAGTAGACATTCGAGGGTAACGCCCCCAGTACTCGAGGCTTATTGTAGGGAACCTCGGATACTGTTGAATTGCTCTAAGTTGGCACGAACAATGGTTGCCTCGTTAAAAACCTCGCCGGAAAAACCCATTTGGAACAAAAACTGGTCTAAGGTAAAAAGAGTACAACGCGTGCTTTAAGATCCAAAGCTTCGTGCCGATCCCTGTCGATAGTATGCAAGTATTAGTCGAAAAAATAGAAAATTGGAACGGGGTCGTACCTTCATTCGGATTTTGGATATTTAACATGATCACCCTTAGTATCAAGTCCCCGTGAACTTTGACCTCGATCACATCTTCTCTCATTTCGTGCGAAGCTTCGCCCAGACTCGCTGCTTCTATGTTCTCCGTTGTACGGTTGATATCGATCTCCATTCGACCCTGGCACTCGATCGATGTCCTTTTGATCCTATCCATGGGCCTGTTAGGATAAACGGACCCGGAAAGGGTCTCCAGTTGATCATCCTCGACCCTGATCTTCGGCTGATATCGATTATGTACGTCGGCCCAAGTGACAGTCGGGTACTCGATCAAACTTTGCTTCAACTGCTGTGAAGCTATGGAACTCCGTTCGTTGAGACCTTCAGTGAAGGCTTGAACAGCCCAATCGTCGGTGACCGGTGGCAGATTCATCCCTTCTATTTGAAATCGAGATACGAATTCCCTGAGCATCTCGTTGTCTTTTTGCCTTACCTTGAATAGGTCCGACTTTCTAGTTGCAACCTTAATGGCTCCAGCGTGCACATTTACAAAGGAATCTACAAGCATAGCAAATGAATCAATAGAATTAGGTGGTAAATTATGGTACCATACCATAAAACCCTTTGATAGAGTTTCTCTGAATTTCTTCAGCAACACGAATTCAATCTCGTCATCTTCCAAGTCATTTCCCTTACTGGCGCACGTATAAGAAGTAACATGCTCATTAGGGTTAGTGGTCCCATTGTATTTGGGAATTTTTGGCATGCGGAATTTCTTCGGGGTGGGCTTCGGAGCTGCACTTGGAGGGAAAGGCTTCATCACGAACTTCTTCGAATCCAAACCCTTTAGAATCGGTGGTGCCCCCGGTATTTGGTCAACCCGGGAGTTGTATGTTTCTACCTTTTTATCACTCGCCTCAATTTTCTTTTCTCCTGATTCAATCTGTTTAGTGAGCTCCTAGAGCATTTTCATAATGGCAGGGTCAGTCCCCGAGACATTAGCGTTCGATCTCTCCGGTATAGGTTCGGCCCTACGGACAGATTCTGGTTCGATCCCACTTGGTGCTCGATGCTGATCTTGTAGTTGCGCTATGGTGGCTTGTTGAGCCTGTAGCATTTCAAATATCAATTGAAGGCTGACTCTACCGTCTTCTCCGCCTTGCGTGCCTCGACCACCTGATCGAACTTCCCTGCGTACGCTACCTTCGGGATCAACGCCCAGATTTGCATTTAGGGGGACATGTAAACTGACATCGATGAGATCTGCAATTTGTACTCCCTCGAGGCCATCTTGAGGCACTTCGATCCCTAGGCGGCTACATTGTCGTTTTCTCCATGGAAATTGAGGCCGTCGTCAACGTGAGTGGGTACTGCTTGCGAGTTTGACATGTTGATCCTAAAATCAAAAAACACTCACAAGAACAAGCGTAAAGTAGTATGTGTTATGAGAATTCACTATTATCCTTAGCCCCATGGTAAACGCCAAACTGTTTACCCTTAAAATTGGATAACAATTAAACTTATAATGTGGTTTTAAGGACACGTGATTCTACCTAATACCAATTGATGAATATGAAGATTAATAATAGAAATTGACAATAAGATAAAGCAAACCAGTATTTGAATGGAATTCAGCCCTCGAGCTTGAATACCCCTAAACTGATCGGTGCAAGAACAGTTTAAAATGCAACAAACTGATAAACAAGAGAATATAAATTAAAGAGAGAATGTTATATTGCTTTGATACATGAGAACCATGTGTTTTACAAATGATTAGAACCCCCTTTATATAGTAGAGGAATTCTACTTAAGGTACAATTCTAAATATGGAAGGAAATCCCATGATTGGCTGCACGACCAGTCTTAACTTGATTTGTGCCGAGATTCTCGCCACGATCCTTGGCCGATCCCGGATATCTTAGTTTTCTGTTACTCGACTTAGCTTCGATCTCCATCTTATTCGGTCTCGATCTTGGTCGACCTCGAGCTTAATCGGTCCCAGGGTCTCGATAACTTAACCCCGCGCCATAGATAAAAATCGAGGTCCAAACTTGATCTACCACGTTCCAGCCTTGGTCAATCGAACAAAAAAGGGCATCCCGATTTTGACCGTATACAATGTGAAAAACTCACATTGGTACCATTGCACTATACACGATAAATAAGTGAGAAATACACATTTTTAGTCGCTCCTTACAAATAGCCGCTATATATATATATATATATATATATATATATATATATGTGTGTGTGTGTGTGTGTATTATATACGTATATTATACATAATTTATATGCTTTTTGGCAAATACAATTTGTTTTGATCGATCGGTCAATTTTATAGTCTGCATCTAATAATTGGGCAAGTTCATTTGGTTCCTCAATTTACAGAAGTAGAAACCACTGGTCCACTTCAGAAAACCCAACCCGAACTCATCAAAAAACAAAAGGGAAGAATTAACCGAAGCAGTTCCTCACTCAACCGCTTAAATTAAAAATAGCCTACAGATGTATAATATATGTATATTCATGTGAAATATATGTATTATCATGTATAATCAATGTATACCGGCTAGAAAAAACATGTATATTCATGTAAAATATATGTATTATCGTGTATAATCAATGTATGCCGGCTAGAAAAATAAACAGTAAATTTGGCGGCTATTTGTGTAAAAGTTTTGAAATAAAGCGAGAGGAAACAAAAGGTCCTAATCATTCGTAGACAAGAGGGTGGGCTTTGTTTGGGCTTCAGAGTTATCTCTGGTTTGCACCGATCCAATGATAACCTCTTGTGGAAATCCAACTTGGACAGGGCTGGGCGGCCTAATGGGCCTAAGCTTCCGCCTCCATTTCTGTTTTAATCTTCCGAAAAATATCAAAGCAATTTCCCCTCTTCATTCAGCATTTTATTGCAAGGAAGTAATAGCAAATTGATGCAACTCTGGATTTGTAACTCTCGACTACTTAAACACTTTGGACATAAGAATTTTTCTTTTTTTTCAATTTGTTTTTGAAAACAGTGTTTGGTTATTAAAATCTTACAATTTTTTCAATTTTACATTTTCAAATTTGAAAAACTGGTTAATTGAAAATGGGAAGGTTGTTAGTTTTTAATTTGCAAAATACGTTGAAAAAAAAATATCCAAATATATTGCAAGAATTATAACCAAACACCAATTCATCTTGAATTCAAATTTTAGTTAAATTCCAAATTTGAATTTTTTTTTGAATTCATATCCAAACGCCTACTTAAACAAGAATACAAGATTATTCAACAGTTAGGTTAATTAATTTTTTTTCAACCCCCATAAAAATTTTCCACGTTTTAGTTGCATGAATAAACTAATGTGGTCCCCACTCACGACCATCTTACCGACCCGCATCAGCGTTCCTGTTTATAATATCCGGTTGACCCCATTTTGTTCTCCACTTTACTCCTCTCCATTCCAACACACAGATTGTAGAGAGAGAATCAACTCCACAAACAACACATAATCCTTCTCTCTCTACCTCATCGATTTTGTTCCATTTTCAGGTTCAATAATAATCGGGTCTCGGGTCACAATTAACCCGAATGGGTGACGCGTACTGTTCGGACTGCAAACGGAACACGGAGGTGGTGTTTGACCACGCCGCCGGGGATACGGTTTGTTCGGAGTGTGGGCTTGTGCTGGAATCCCGGTCCATTGATGAGACTTCGGAGTGGCGTACGTTTGCTGATGATTCAGGTGATCATGACCCGAACCGTGTTGGAGGACCCGTTAACCCGTTGCTTGGTGATGTGGGCCTTTCTACTGTAATTTCTAAAGGGCCTAATGGGAGTAATGGGGATGGTTCTCTTGCTCGGTTGCAGAATCGAGGTGGCGATCCTGATCGTGCCCTCGTTATAGCTTTTAAGGCCATTGCCAATATGGCTGATAGGTAAATTAAGTGAACTTCCTAATTTTTTTTTGGTTTGGTATGTGGAGAATTGCAAGTTATAGTATTAGTTTTAGAATATTTAGGATTTAGTTGTTAAATAACTGAATTGGGCTAGTCAGATTGGGATGGAGTGAGTACTTTCATTTGGTTTTTGATTTCTTGGGTTTTCAGAGATAAAACCCTAGTGGGGTTTTCTTTGGAAGTTGAGAAATTGTAAGAAAATATTTTTTCTATGACGCTGGTATCCGGGCCAACTTGCCTGTATCCTGACTATTTCACCGGACTATAAGAAGACATTAGTATGATGGTTGATTAGACTTCAGCTATTGATAGCCTCCTTTTGGATGCTTGGCATTATCCATTTACTCCAAAAACTTTGTAAACATACACCAAATCTGCCAGAATACAATGCAATACAGAAACAGATGATATGAGGCTACCACTGCTTTTTACAAATATACATTTGCTGTGACTTGAGTAAGACATGCTTTATGCATAAAATGCCGAGTCAAATGGACCACTTTAGTGGCACCTTGTTTTTTTCTTATAACTTAGTGTCCGGGCCAGCTAGTGTGCACCTCGACTAATTCCACAGGTACCAGCACCGGTAGTGACACCTCATTTATTATAGAATTAGCCAAGTCCAGGTCTAACCAGAACATTATGAAAAACTTACCAGAGGAGCAGCTAACCTTTTCTTCTGCTTTTTAGGTTTTGGAGGGAAGTCCATTGTGAGATGAGATGTGATATTAAAATTTGGTCGGTTTGCTGTTATTGTAGCAATTCTTTCATTTATCATTGGCCTCCGATGGTTTGATATTGCATTTGTGTTGCCTTATTTTCTAATTGCATTTGGATGGCTAACTAATTGACTATAGCGGTTTCAGATACATATTGTTGGTATGCATCAACTGAACTAAATGTCTTTTTCCTTCTTTACAGGTTGAGCCTTGTTTCTACCATAAAGGTGTGTCCTGTTCTGTTAGATTTTTTTGTTTCTCTTTTTTGCATCACAAATGGAGGCGATTTTAGAATTGCTGTTGCATGTTTGTTTAATCTCCGGTTCTTACTAGTTTGCTAAGAATATCAGATCTTCGCTTTACTAAATGAGCTTCACCTTGAACACAATACTTTTTAAGGTGTTAGTAATTCTCATCTGGTAATCCAAGTCTTTCAAAACCTATCAGTGAAAGCCCAGGTGTCGTACTGCTATCTTTTCTCTAGTCTAGACTTCTCTGCTTGTTTGAAGAAGATGACTTCCGCATGAATATGATGATCTCTGCCTATGTGTACTATGATCTTGCATGCAATACTTTTTTACCCAAAGGCTAGGTGGCCTATGCAGCCACCACTGCCAGAATCCCCTGGGCACCTTTGGGAGGGAACTATTCTTCCTTGGCAACGATCATCAGCCCATGATACTTTCTGTCATACTGTTGTATTATCCATGGAGATGGAAAGATTCAGTGACCCCTATTTTTTTTCTTTGGACTTGCCCCTTCCCATGCCACAATTGATAGACAATAGATATAACTTAGTAGCTTTACATGTCTCTATCTCGTTACCATTAGTTCCTTACTTTCGGATTTCATATGCCTGAAGGAATATCATATTCGTTAAAAAAAGATGCAAGGCCTTTCTGCTGGTGGTGATGATGGATCCAGAGCAACATGGTCAATTGTTGTACTCTCCATATCCCATGTTATGTGACGCTATGTGTTGTTTGTTGTCAAACATTTGAGTTTTAACCACAATGTAAAAATATGGAAAGTGAAATTTATGAGTGAAGATTAAGGATCAACTGTAATACTCTTTTTATCCCTTCTATGGGAATCAATCTTTAGGTTTTTGCCTTTTCGAGTCCTATGGTATTGGGACAAATTTGCTCCTTCGTTATGTAAGAGCTAGTCTTATCTCTTTTGTCGTTTTAACATTCATCTTTTCCATGATCTTCTGTAGGACCGAGCAAGTGAGATATACAAAAGGCTGGAAGACCAGAAGTGTACGAGAGGAAGGAATCTGGATCCCTTGGTGGCTGCTTGTATCTACATCGCTTGCCGGCAAGAAGGCAAACCACGCACTGTAAAAGGTGTTGCCATGATATCTGATTATGTAGATTAATGGTTTAGTTCTCTTTTTGAACTTCTCTGAACTTTGGGTATTAACTAGAAATATGCTCAATGGCCAATGGAGCTACAAAGAAGGATATTGGCCGAGCAAAAGAATTCATTGTGAAACAATTGAAGGTTGAAATGGGAGAATCTATGGAGATGGGGACTATACACGCTGGAGACTATCTGGTGAGTGAGACCAAGTGTTATGGTCTACTCTTCTTTGTGAACACATTCAGTACACTATGAATGTTTGTATATTATCTGACATGGACAATGCATGAATGTCAGAGACGTTTCTGTTCTAACATTGGTATGAACCATGAAGAGATTAAGGCTGTCCAAGAAACTGTCAAGAAGTCAGAAGAGTTCGATATAAGGTAGGGGTACTTTTGGCTGCAGTTTATTGTTTAATCAAGTTCTCAATATATTCGTGCCTTGGCCACAAGTATTCTTAGTCTAGTAATTAAGTCGTTTGTGGATATGAATGTAAAAATACAAGTATCTCTGGTTTTTGGCCTTTTGGTGCAACTTATAGGATGTATGGGATGAATACAGTATGTTAGATTTCATGAATTCACTACAGGAAACAATTCCTGTATAGATTGGAGGCCCTCTTTTGTTTTCGCATTGGGGATTCTCAGACTTGTACCAACGGAGCACTTTCTTAGTGCTTTGCTGTTTATATCAATAATATAATACTTATTAGTTATTTACCAGTTCAAGAAAATAAAAAATAATATAAGTTTCTAAGTGAAAACGCATTGGTTTTTGCGGTGGTGTGAGACTTCCGTCACATTTAGTGCAACCTCTTTTAATTATGAATTTGGCAAATTGCATTCTCTGCTGGAACTTTGAGAACAAGTTCTTGATAAATGAAACCTGCTGTCAGGTCTTTGCATAGTTGGTAGGGAGCTAGGGGCTTTTGTCAGCTGGGTCCGAGACTTGGGGTTGAACTTTTTCCCCTCTTTCAAGATCACGTGAACAATGTTTGACGCTTTATTTTTAATGCGAAATATATGCAAGTCTCCATGAGTCCATTTTGGTAAGAACATTGGAGTTCTAAAATAGCTGACTTTAAAAAAAGGAGCAGGATGGGAAATGGGTGTCATCTCTCGGATCACTAGCCATAGACTCTATATGCCTATCATGTTAAATTAAATATGATTTATATGTTTATTCCTTGTTTTGCAGGAGGAGTCCCATATCAATTGCTGCAGCAATAATATACATGCTGACGCAGCTTACGGATTCAAAGAAACCTCTGCGAGGTTTGTGCATTTACCTTCTTTTTGGGAATCTTGGCAATATGGTTTGAATCTATTTGGTACTTATATGGGAAAACCATGCTATAGTTTTTATGTTTTCCACGTCGACTAATGCTTGATCTGGATCTGCTGAATATGCTTTGTAAATCTTGGGTGTCTGTACTAGCTCTGTATTTGTGGTTTGACTGAGGGTTGTACATGCAGATATCTCAATTGCAACCACAGTTGCAGAAGGGACTATCAAGAATGCATACAAGGATCTCTATCCCCATGCTGCCAAAATAATACCTGAATGGTATCTCAAGGATAAGGACCTTAAGAGCCTGTGCAGTCCCAAGGCATAAAACGTTTTGCTTTTTTGCATTATAGGAGCTGCTTATAGGGACTAAATCTTCAGGAAGTGCCAAGACTAAAGAACATCAGATATTGGAGTTATAAGGGGACTGTAGTGTAATATGTGATACCTGGGTAATCAGATTTCTCATTTCCATTTGTCTTCCCTTCCCACGAAACAGATAGGCTAAGTTTATTGATATATGATGAGGCCATTGTTTCTCCAAATTTTGATGGCTATTTATTGTCATTGGCAATATTTTTGTCCCCTACTGATAAATTCCTTAGGGTCAGTGACATACAGTTTGTAACTCGGTGGATAATAGCACCTTATTTTCAGATTTTTGTCTGTGGCGAATCCGTGACTAATCCACGCGTTGCGATTTTACCACCAGACCAGAGCGCTAGGGCTTCTCTTCCTCATTAAATCCACTTATATTCGCCTTTAGCAACAATTCATAGTGGAAATAGTGCCAATTTGAGCAATTTATCTGAGAAAAACTGTGAAGTTAAATGGTAGTTAAGGGCATTGGCATTGACCCATGGGAGCAGAAGCTCGTTGTTTTCAACCATTAAAATGTTTGGATACTTCAATCATGTTAATTTCTGTATTGCTTGGAAGTATTTGCTATAATCTTGATATCCTTCTTGCTGCAATATAAGAGGATCGTCTTGCCTTGTCCTTAATTTCAAGTTTTGTTTCTTGCATTTTCTAATTACTTCTTAGGAATGCACAGATTTGGAATCTAATTTTATTTTATTTGATTTGTGCGTTATTTTGGAAATGTAGTACTCCCTCTGTTCCAATTTATGTGAACCTGTTTGATTGGGTACGGAGTTTAAGAAAAAATGAAGACTTTTGGAATTTATGGTCCTAAATGAGTTAAAATGAGGTTCAGAGTGTTTGTGTGGTTATAAAAGCTTCTCATTAAGGGCAGAATTGTAAGTTTAAGCTAAATTGTTTCCAAATTTAAAAAGGGTTCATTCTTTTTGGAACGGACCAAAAAGGAAATGGGTTTACATAAACTGGAACGGAGGGAGTACATAATACCGCGTTATCCTAAAAATGTGCAAAATTAAGGTCCCTACATCGATCCATTTTCAGCGTGAGAGTTATAATGAAATTCAGTTGGAATAGTAGAACTGCAACAATGGGATCATTAGTAACTTTGCTTAACAAAGTAATGAAATGACACAAACTGTCCCTGTAAGGTATTTTTGGAAGGAGATGAAGCTCCAAATCGAAGTGATTGCTACATTGTTATCTTAATAATAATAAAAAAGAAAACTAGGGTCATTATCCTATTCAATTTATCTATTTTTTAATAGAATAGAGCAATTATATGAGATGAGAATCATAATATAATATTGCCACGTGCACATATGGATAAAGCCTAGAATTTTCTTCCACAAACTGGTACTAGTAGACTATAGATTATTTTAATTAATAATAAATGGGAGTAAAAGATAAGAACAATATCACTTTAACAATTATTTTATAGGCTGCAGACCATTATCCAGACACTTTCAAGTTGCTTCTTCTCTGTTTCTATCTTTCTTTCTTTCATTTCAACTTTTCATTTACAGCTTAGTACTTGTCAACACTTCAAGTGTACAACCGTTTTCTTCCATCATATATGGATCATTGTCTGTGGGACCAGTCTTTTACGTCACCTTATTTCTATTTACATATCAACGGATTGAGTTTTAACTTTTTGTAAAAGAATAATTACTCCATCCGCTCCAACGTGAATCTGTTTGACTGGATACGGAGTTTAAGAAAAAATGAAGACTTTTTGAATTTGTGGTCCTAAACAACTCAAAAAGGGGTCCAGAGTATTTGCGTGGTTATAAAAGCTTCTCATTAAGGATAGAATTGTAAGTTTAAGCTAAATTGTTTTCAAATTTAGAAAGGAGTCATTTTTTTTGGAATGGACCAAAAAGGAAATAGGTTCACATAAATTGAAACAGAGGGAGTACAAGTCTAGTCTGGCTCCTATGCAAAATTGACACATGTAAATCGACAAAAAAGAAATAAACTTCTATGCATTCTAATTTATGTGACACTTTTTTATTTTTGAAATTCGAATTATATGAAATTTCATTAATATTTTAAAATATTTTTTTTTATATGGGTGTACACATGATTTTTTATAAGTGGTGTCAATATTTATAAAAATGTAGATCTATCACATTTTTGTACAAAGAGTAGCCTTAGATCATTGGTTTTGTTGATTCTTAAGTTAGAAGAAGTTCGGAGTTCAATTCTACCTAGCTACAATTTTTAATACTAGAGTGTCTTTCAAATATTTACCAAAAATATGTTATAGTTGAGGCGATAATCTATGTCTAAGTGGTGTCCCATTTGCTTTATGTTATCATAAGGATATGAGAAAAGATGTTTATATAGTTTTTGAATATTTACATTTTATTTTGAAAATATTAAGTTGATCTACAGAGGGAGTACGTACTTGTTATAAATGAAGAGTTAATTATTTGAAATATAAAGCAGGCATTATATTATAATAAGTTCAATTATATTGATAGTGCACACCAACAATGTATATTTATACATTTGGATCTTACACACCAACAATGTATATCAATTGGATCTTACTGATTTTTTGTACATTGATAGTAGATGCAATTATAACCCTGCAAATGACAAGATACATGAAATATTCTTGATTTTGATCAATTTCACCTTGTTATGTGAGAAATGAATGAATCCAATTCCATGCGTTTAACTCCACCCTCAGCCACTGACTTCCTCAAGGCTGCACACAAATCTTTTGCTCTGTTCCTCATCTCATCTCCTTCTTTTGATGCCATCAATTTATCCACACCTTTCTGCACCATATTTGATGTTACAATCTCCTGTCTACGACCCCATTCCTTAACAACAAGACCAACTTTAAGAATCTTTGTAATAAGTACAGTATTCCTAGGTTGATCAGAATGCATTGGCCATGCAACTATTGGCACTCCCATTGATATACTTTCCATGCAAGAATTCCATCCGCAATGACTCATAAATCCACCGATCGAAGAATGTGACAAAATTTCCAATTGTGGTGCCCAATCTCTAATCACAATTCCCTTTTCTTTAACTCTATCTTCAAACCCTTTTGGTAATTTAATTTGTCTCAAATCTTTAGTGAACACATTCCCTTTATCAGCATCTCTTAATACCCAAATAAACTTTTGTTTGCTTTGTTCCAATCCAATTGCCATTTCCTTGATTTGTTCATCAGAAAATGAAGTTGTGGTACCAAAAGATACATATAACACTGAGTTTGGTTCTTGTTTGTCTAGCCAAAGCAAACATTTGTGGCTTCTAATATTGGACCCTTTTTTGGTCCCACTTAATGTTACAGGATTAAATGGTCCAAGAGCCCATTGTTTCTTGTTACCATTTATCTGTTCTTTAGACAACAAATCAAGAAAAGGACTTTCTATAACTCTGCATGTGTTATAAATTTTGCCAGAGTTAAATTTCATGTATTCATATTCTGTTTTCAAGAATCTCTCAAAGTCAGAACTAAAACAACCTTCAAGTGAAGGAAGGTCTTTTAATATTTCAGCATCAATAGGGAAAGGTCTGCCCATATTTTCCCATATGAAAAAGAAAAGAGTAAAAGCTGACACACTGTGGAAAGTGTAAGCTTCTGCATTTTCTAAGGACACAAAATCTTGAACCACTGATCCCATTAAAGAGTCATTTATTATAATGACTCTTTTATTTTTGGCTGAAAGTGTATGCAAAAGTTTTTTGACTGGTTTTCTTAGGTGAGTGGATGCTTCAAATGAAGGTTGAAGATGGGATGGGAATTTAATAGAAGAATTGGGATTTGGAGAGGGAGATATGAAAGTAGGGATAGAAAATGCATGCAAATGAATGTTGGAAAATGAGTCCAAGCCATGAACTCTAAGTTTAGCTTGAAGATTATGTGTTTTTGTGCTAATATAATGGATTTGTATATTGTAAGATGCTATAAGGCAAGAGAGTTGAAGAAGTTGGTTAAGATGGCCTTGTGCTGGAAAAGGGACTACAACTACTACAATTTTTTGACTCTTTTGGCTATTGTTGTTGTGGAAATGGAAATTGGATGCCATTGTTTTGAATTATGTGATTTGCATTTGTCATAACTCTTCCCCCTATTTATTTAGAGAGGGTGGCAACATTTGGATAATGGTGACTTGAATTGTTTACTACTCCATTATTTATGAAATTATCAAGTTATAGCATGTGAATAGCTGGTAAGGCTAGCCTTTGGCGTAACTGGTAAAGTAGCTGTCATGTGATCAGGAGGTCACGGGTTCAAGCTGTAGATATAACCACTTGCAGAAATACATGATAAGACTGTGTACAATAGACCCTAGGGTCCGACCCTTCCCCGGACCCTGCGCGTAGCAAGAGCTTAGTGCACCTGCCTGCCATTTATAGCATGTGAATGACTGATTCAATGAAGAGATATAATTTTGTGAATTGCCTATCTTGTAATGGGGATGAGTCACATGGCACTAATAGTAGGCAGAAAGTTTAGAGTGTAGGACAGGGTTGGTTAGTTATCAAATAATAAATGTACTTGCTTGAATAAGAGAGTTTGCAGTAATATATGAGTGGTGACAGTAGTTCAGGAAAATATATATATCTATGAAGCTGACAGTAATGTGAGTTTAGTCATGGGCGGGGGAATAATGTAGATAATAGCTAGTTTGTAGCTCTTAAACTATGGTTTGGGTGGTAAATTTTGGATAAGTTCGGATTAGGAAAGTGAATGTAGGCAGTGGATATAGCTAGTTTGTCACTATCAAAGAGTATCATTGAAGTGTCCTTCCATCAAGACTTTATACGTCCCTTGAATTGATTGTCTTTTTTTTTTAACCCCTTAAATTAATGTCTAATGTTCCTAGTTGTGACGTTATGCTAGTACTATTATAATGCCATTCTTTTGATTGACACAAGTTCATATGTACAATTAAACTCAATGATCATTCTTGTCCTTGTTAGATTGAGGTTACTAAGAGATCAAGACTCTAAATCTCTAATGTGTTCATTTACACGAAATGAACCAACTAAAAAGTAATATTCCCTTTGTTTCCGTTTAAATGACATACTTTCCTTATTAATTCGTTAAAAAAAAATTTAATATCTTTATATTTGAAAATAATTTAACTTTAAACTTTTCATTTTACCTACTTTACTCTTAATGAGAAACTTTTATAGCTATATAAATGTCATAGTCCAACAAAACTTTTGTCCTTTAAATTTTTAGGACCACATATTTCAAAAGTCTTTTTTTCCTTAAGCTTTACGTTAAGTCAAATTATATCCTCTAAATTGGAGTCCAGAACCAAAATGTGGTTCTTTTGGACACAAAAGACCGAAATAGGTGGAAAAAAAAATAGTAACCTTTCTATATATAACACCCTTTTAAAGGGCACTATATTTTAACGTCAGTTTTGTCCGTTAAGATATAGCGTAGTAAATAACCGTGCTATACCCCGTCTTTGTATTTTAAGGCATAACACTTTAAACAAAAGCGCTATACATCTGCCTCTTCTGTTCTTTCTCATTATTTATGGATCTCACCTTTTATCCTTCTCTTTCTATTCAATTTCTTTCTCTATTTTTATTAGTTTTTTTCTTCTACGTTGAAAATTACATTTTCAAAAAAAAAATTATTTTTGATGATAAATAATTTGTGTTAATTTGCGCTATACCCCATCTTTGCATTTTGAGGCATAACGCTTTAAACAAAAGCGCTATACATCTGCCTCTTTTGTTCTTCCTCTTTTTTTTTTTGGTAATGGTTCTTTCTCAATATTTATTGATCTCACCTTTTATCCTTCTCTTTCTTTTCAATTTCTTTCTCTATTTTTATTAGTTCTGTTCTCTCTACTTTGAAAAATTATATTTTCTAAAAATGTTTTCCGAAATTTTTTTTTGATGATAAATAATTTGTGCTAATTAATTTAAAATAACTTTTGAGCAATAATTAGTGTTTGACCTTGTTTTTAAAAGTTATTTCTAAGTGTATTTTTGTTAAAATGCTTTTTAAAAATATTTTTTTGCGAAGAAGCTACTTTTTTCCGCTTATAAAAGATTCCTTCTGCTTCTACTCAAAAGTATCTTTTTTATTCCTTCTAACAGCTTGTTTGGATGGTTGTTACATATGATGAAATGTGCCGCTTTACGTAATGATCGATTTGATATGATCGCGTTGTTACCTTGTCTTTTCTCTTAGTTCGAGTCCGGAACCAAAATGTGGTTCCTTTTGACTCAAACTACACAAATAGGTGTTAAAAAAAATAAGTGACATTTTTATGTATAACGCCACAATAACTGGCGCTATATATTAACAGTAATTGGACCGTTAAGTATAGCGCCAGGTATTGTGGCGTTATACTGCAAAAGCTGACACCGTTCAGGTATAGCGCCATAATACCTGGCGCTATACTCTTTTTTCCTGGCCCCACCAATAATTTCTGAGTTAAATAATTGAAAAGCGTATAGTGCCAACTAGTTTGGCGCTATATATATATATATAAAAAACTTCCCGGCTAGCCATTTCCTATATAAAGAGGTTAGAATCATATAGAAATTCATTCAAAAATTTTTTAACTCTTGTTGAAACATCTATTGTTATTAAATTCTCCAGTAATTTTTCATTATGTCTGAAGAGCGTAGGATAAGAGTTTCATTATATTGGGGGGGTGAGGTTGTGATGGAGAATAACTCCGTGGGCTACAGTTTACCTGCTAAGTGTCATGTTAAATTGCCACTTACAATGGAGTACGATACATTGATATCGTTGTTATGCAAAAAAATGAGTGTGAGGAAACGTTCAGTGATACTTAAAGTAACCGGAAAATATCCGTATTCCGTCACTCCGCAAGGGGTTGCTTTTTACTCTGAGTTTAACATCGACGATGATGAAACTTTGAGTGATTTTCTGAGGACTCCGGACGAATGTCGGGAATTTCTTGTAATCACAATGTTGGAGATGTACGTGAAGGTCGAAGACATTCCAAAAAACGAGGTTGTGCGTAGTAGAGATAACCCCCAGTCATCGGGTGGTTATTCTGGAACAGTTTTTGCCGGATAGGTTCCGGATGAAAGAGTTTTCTTTGATTTAAACTTATCACCGTCGGTGAATGAGCAGTGAGAAAATAATTTATACCCTGCTTTCCATAACTCACAAGACGAGTGGTAAACTTCAATTTTTATTTGTGTTAATTATGTATATTTTTGTTGTATTGAATTTGTATTAACGCTCATATATTTAATAGGGGGTACCGGCCGGATATGAATTTTACAAGTGGCCCATCCGGTAGTCATCACCTAATAGAAAACGTCCATCATGGAATTTCATCACACTACGACTTGTAAGTGAAGTGATATAGCCATATGGAAATCATTTATTAATTTAGTAGCTTATATTTTATTTGGTTGTGCAGTGAAAACGAGCAAGTTGACTCACTCAATTGCCCGAAAATGATGTATTACATCGGGATCTGGCAGATGCACAGAGTGAGGAACAAAACAGTGATTACGATAACAATGCGGATGAATCTAGAGACGAGACACCCTTTCCTCGTGAGGATGGTGATGCAGAGGATGAGGAGGAAGGACCTGATTTGAAGAGAGACCCCCCTAGACGAGAGTGTATGAGTCCGAAGTGCCGTTTCATTCAAGAGAGATTCCTTACATTTATAACTTACCAACTGTGCCGGATGTGGAAGCTCTCACAAGGGATTTTGATGAAATCCGGACAGCAATGTAGGATGAGTCTAGATCAACGGTGCTTGCAAGGGGGATGCTTTTTCCTGATAAAGCGCGCCTAAGCAGGGCTTGTAAAATGCACAACGTAAAAGATTGTCATGAGATGCAGGTATGGGAGTCAAGTCCGACGGTATACAAGGTTGTTTGCCGCAGGTGGTTTTGGCCATGTAATTGGATGTTGCGTGCGACCAAGAAGAAGACAGGTATGTGGAAAGTGAGTAAATACATTCCCACCCACACATGCGAAATGGACACATTCAACGGGAATCACTTCAACTTGGATATTGACTTGATTTCTCTTGTTCTTATTCCACACATCGAACAGTCCATAAGGTATAAAATCAAAGAGTGCATTACAGCAGTCCACCAGGAACATGGCCATACCATTACTAAAAGAAAGGCATTTCTCGGGCGCAAACGAGCGTTTGAAATAGTCTATGGTAACTGGGATAAGTCATTTGCAGATCTGCCTAGGTACATGGCTGCACTGCAGCATTTTAACCCCGGGACGGTTGTTGAGTGGAAGCTTGAGCGGAGTGCAGGTAAACCAGAATATATATTCAATTACGTGTTCTGGGCGTTTAAACCAGCAATTGATGATTTTTCGCATTGTCGCCCCGTAATATCCATAGACATCACTCATGTCTATGGAAAGTACGATATCAAGCTGTTAATAGCCGTGGTAGTAGATGCTAATGGACAGATATTTCCTCTAGCTTTTGCTATTTGTGCCAATGAAAGCCAAGAGACGTGGATGCTGTTTTTGAACCATATGAAAGAGCACGTTGTCAAATAGCGTTCCGGTATCTATCTAATATCTGATCGGCACGGTGGTATCTTAAGTTCTATGGAGAACTTGCCTGCATGGCAAGAACCTTATGCCTACCATCGTTACTGTGTTAGGCACCTTAAAGCCAATTTCCAGAAGGCATATCCCAATAAGGATCTGCATGATTTGATGTGGATGGCAGCAACAGACCACAACAACATAAATTCCGGAGGCACATGGAATATATCAGGCAAGAAGACGAGGCAGCCTATCGTTGGTTAACGCGACATGACCCTGAAAAGTGGACTTTGCATGCGGATGGTGGCAAATAATGGGGAACTCTGACTACAAATATGTCAGAGTCTTTCAACGGGTTATTGAAGTCGGCAAGAGGATTGCCTGTCACAGCCATGGTGCGGATGTCGTTCAAGCAGATGGCGGAGAGGTTTGTTGAAAGGTCTGCAGCTGCAACGTCATTGATGGAAAGGGGTGTTGAATTTATGCCAGTGCCGATGAAGAGATTTGAGAAATACAGACGGCAAGCACATTGGCATAAATTTTTGCAGTATGATAACGAAAGAAATGTATTTGAAGTTCGCACCGCTATCCATCAAAATCGGCGTAATAATGTGCATACTGTTAATGAATCTGCAAGGTTATGCTCTTGTGGAAAATGGTCCATCTACCACATGCCTTGCTCACATGCCATCAAGTGCTTTCAACAAGTTGGTTTAGGTGCAACCAACTATGTTGATCGTCAATATAGTGTTTCCATGTACCTAAACACATATAGTGGTCAGTTACAGCCACTGGGTGCTGAGCATTATTGGCCTCCTGAACCATTTAAAATGGTGTGTAACAAGTCCTATTTGCGTACAAAACAGGTGCAGAAGAGAACGCGTATACGGAACCAAATGGATGTTAGTGATACAGTTTATGCGCGCAAATGTGGTATATGCTCGCAAACAGGACACGACCATAGAAAATGTCCTTTGAGTGTCAACAGTAATCAAGCTCGGGGTGAGTGTTCTTCTAGTGTGCCTAACTACCCATGAGTTGATGTTGTAATAATTAGTTGTTATGTCTATGTTGCAAGATTTATGAAATAAAATTATGCTTGTTAATTATGATTTGTACTTTCCCATTTTAACTATTTAAATAATAATGTAATAAAATAATTTTTTTCCAAGTCAAGCACATTATCACTCTTCTATGTATTAGAAAAATAAAGATGCTTTGACAATAACATAATTCAACTTTCACAATATTTGGATTGGTTCTAGATAATGGAAGAAACATCGGTCCACTTATTTCACCTTTTTTCTTTTTCTTTATTTTTCCTCTAGGAATATTTAAATGTAACACGAAATTCCATTTAGTCTGTGTATTGTCTTGTCGAACTGAAAAAGCTGACCAGCTGACATAAAGTAGTCTTGTCAACATCATGATATTTAACACGCAAAATATAGCGCCATTATACCTGGCGTTATGTGTGTGTTGTCTTGTCGAACTGAAAAAGCTGACCAGCTGACATAAACTTGTCTTGTCAACATCATGATATTTAACACGCAAAATATAGCGCCATTATACCTAGCATTATGTGTGTGTTGTCTTGTCGAACTGAAAAAGCTGACCAGCTGACATAAAGTTGTCTTGTCAATATCATGATATTTAACACGCAAAAAATAGCGCCATTATACACGGCGTTATGTGTGTGTGTTGTCTCGCCTATAAATAACGGGCTCATTGTAGTTATTTTGTGTGCTCAAAAATTGCTAAACACAAATATTTCATTAAAAGTAAGTTTTTACTAAAAGCAAATATTTCATTACATGGCTCAACCTCTTCGTCCACGAAAGTGCTACTGTGGAAAAGCATGCATGATGCAAAATTGTTGGGACGGTGGTGAAGTTGGACGCCGCTACTGGCACTGTATGAACCGGTTTTACAAGGTTCCCGGCGAACCTATATGTGAATTTGAGGAATAGGTTGATGAACCATGTTATCAGGAATGCTACAGAGAACAACTGCAATTTCTTCATAATATGTGTTCACACCAACTGGAAACACAAAGAGAAAGCGATAGAATTATTGCAGACATGACGGCGAAACTGAAGGAGGTGGGAGAAGAAAAATGAAAAGCACAATGGAATTGTCAAGAACAAAAGGATCGTAAAAAAAAAATATAAACGGGAACTTGCGGAGGTGAAGGCGAAGCTGAAAGAGGTAGAAGAAGAAAAAGAACAACTGGCAGAACGATTTAAGTGGTTGGAGCAGAGAATAAATGGCAACCGGGGCTAAACATTGGCATGTATGTGTTTAGTGTATTTTTCATATTTCATGTGTTTTCATTATGTTGGCCTGCTACGTTTGTGTTTGTGTTGTTGGAATGTTTTGTTTGGTGTAGTAAATTTTATTTTAGTTGAAGTGGAAATTAAGTTTAAGTACTTGTGTTGTTATATGAAACTATCAAACGAATGGAGAACTAAAAAAAGTAATGGGCATATTCGATTAAATATTATTATTAAGGTATACAAAAATATTATTTACACCAAATAAAAATAGAAAGGAAGGTCGAATCAATGTGTCCCGCATCCGGTGTGTCTCAATGCAGCTGCTGGCTTGAGGCGGATCCCCCCCCCC